>NW_022991343.1:0-33323 GCF_902827175.1 Gymnodraco acuticeps
CGCTCCTCGGTCCTCTCACCGGAAGTTGATTTGCCTGCGCCATCTTGAGTACCGTCCCATGGCTCTTATTTCTGCCGGAGGACCGAGGATCGAGGAGCGAGCAGCGATCATGGAGGAGCGATAACCGAGGAACCACCAGACCATCCTCCAATGAAATCCTCAGATACTCGCCCCGCCCCCTTACTGTGTATCGCTCACTGATTGGACGATGCAGTGAATGCACTGATCTGATGCTTCTTGACATGAGAGCAGAGTGAAGAAAATACATGAACCTCACGAGACTCACTCCTCAGTTTATACCGTGTTTTGTTTCAATTCATGTTTCATTTAGTTACAAATATGTGAAATATCTGAACAACAAAGTGAAATCATTTTATTCATTTGTTGGAAACATTTTCATGATCGCTTTTTTCGTTTTACATTTTCATTTATTGTCTCATTTCCATTCAGTCATTAAGTGCTATTAAAATGTTAATGTGCTACATATCCACACAAACACACAAAGTGTGCAATCCAATGAATGTTAATCTAACTGGGTTTTGATAGATAACATATCTCTTTTTCTTCTCTCAATTATTTTATTTCTATTGTGCACTCTGATCAATATTAATCTAACTATTGTTCGTTTATACATTTTAAGAATGGCGTTTATCTTTTTTGAGAATGAGTTCTTGTTGTATTTTATTTATTTGGGTCTACAACAGATGATACACATGTGTGTGTCAGTACATGTGTGCTAACAGAGGCGGGGGTGTGTGTGGAAACAACGGGGACAGAGCTGCTGTCAGACGATCAGCTGTGCAGCGTCATCACAAACGGACGTCGCTTCACGTGACGCTCCGGACGAAAGGACGTCCCATTGCTCTTAAAACTCATTTCCCTGCTTCTCGTGGTTTCCTTGCGTCTCTCCTTGCTTCCCTGGAGGGAGGGACTAAATGCAGGGAAACGACGCAAGTGAGGGAAGCAAGGATTTCATTTAATCGACCTGAGAAGCAGCCCTGGTCTCCCAGCTGTGTGCGTCACTCTTTAGTGTCCCCTGGTCTCCCAGCTCTGTGCGTCACTCTTTAGTGTCCCCTGGTCTCCAGCTGTGTGCGTCACTCTTTAGTTTCCCCTGGTCTCCAGCTCTGTGCGTCACTCTTTAGTGTCCCCTGGTCTCCCAGCTGTGTGCGTCACTCTTTAGTGTCCCCTGGTCTCCCAGCTCTGTGCGTCACTCTTTAGTGTCCCCTGGTCTCCAGCTGTGTGCGTCACTCTTTAGTTTCCCCTGGTCTCCAGCTCTGTGCGTCACTCTTTAGTGTCCCCTGGTCTCCCAGCTGTGTGCGTCACTCTTTAGTGTCCCCTGGTCTCCCAGCTCTGTGCGTCACTCTTTAGTGTCCCCTGGTCTCCAGCTGTGTGCGTCACTCTTTAGTTTCCCCTGGTCTCCAGCTCTGTGCGTCACTCTTTAGTGTCCCCTGGTCTCCCAGCTGTGTGCGTCACTCTTTAGTGTCCCCTGGTCTCCAGCTGTGTGCGTCACTATTTAGTGTCCCCTGGTCTCCAGCTGTGTGCGTCACTCTTTAGTGTCCCCTGGTCTCCAGCTGTGTGCGTCTCTATTTAGTTTCCCCTGGTCTCCAGCTCTGTGCGTCACTCTTTAGTGTCCCCTGGTCTCCAGCTGTGTGCGTCTCTATTTAGTTTCCCCTGGTCTCCAGCTCTGTGCGTCACTCTTTAGTGTCCCCTGGTCTCCAGCTCTGTGCGTCACTCTTTCTGAAGCTGCATTGTGTTTCTGTGAATGGAGGTGTTTGCACCCGTTACCTGGGTAAACGGCCTGGGACACATTCCAACACTTAATGCAAGACACTTTAAACAATGATGTTGTGTTTCTTTGTGTTCCTGTGTTAGATGCTTGTTGCTGTAGTGAACGCGTGAAGTCACATGTCTCCCGTCTCCTTCTGCGATATAAAGTCTCTATTAAGAAATTATAAAAAATACACAACATCTGCAGGACGACCCCCACTGTCGGAGCGTCTGGAGGCGGAGTCAGAGTGACGTGAAGAGGGCGGGACTTCCTGTGAGCTGGACGACAAGATGCTGCTGACTTCCTGCTGCTGGCTCTGGTACGCTAAACACACACTAAGTATCTCAAACATTTATTTTAGTCAAAGTAGAAGTACTCAGATCTTGTACTTGAGTAAAAGTAGAAGTACTCAGATCTTGTACTTTAGTAGAAGTACTCAGATCTTGTACTTGAGTAAAAGTAGAAGTACTCAGATCTTGTACTTTAGTTAAAGTAGAAGTACTCAGATCTTGTACTTGAGTAGAAGTACTCAGATATTGTACTTGAGTAAAAGTAGAAGTACTCAGATCTTGTACTTTAGTTAAAGTAGAAGTACTCAGATCTTGTACTTGAGTAGTACTCAGATCTTGTACTTGAGTAAAAGTAGAAGTACTCAGATCTTGTACTTGAGTAAAAGTAGAAGTACTCAGATCTTGTACTTGAGTAAAAGTAGAAGTACTCAGATCTGGTACTTGAGTGAAAGTAGAAGTACTCAGATCTTGTACTTGAGTAAAAGTAGAAGTACCAGAGTGTAGGAATACTCTGTTACAGTCAAAGTCCTCATTCAAAATGTTCCTCAAGTGAAAGTAGAAAAGTATTCTCATCAAAATATAGTGAAAGACAGTAAAAGTAGTCGTTGTGCAGATTGGTCCATTTCAGAATAATATATATGATATGTTTTATAATGATTGATCATGAAAGTGTTCTCAAAGCTGGTGAAGGTGCAGCTAGTTTGAAGTACTTTGTATACTGCAGGGTAGCTGGTGGATTTACTCCAGGTGGAACTAAAGTCTGATTCAACACTTGATTAGATTTCACATCATTCATCTGTGAAGTAACTGAAGGTATTAAATACAGGTAGTGGAGTGCTGTCTGCTGGTCTGGTAATGAAAGCTGTGTTTCTTCTTCAGGTGTTTCCTGCTGATCCGGACAGTTCCTCCTGCTCTCGGGGTGAGTTCATCACTCTAATGGTTTTAATGGTTTTGCACAATTTAATAATGCACAAACATAACAGCTAACAAATCATGCACAGTGCAGGAAGAGGCACACAAACCCATTGGGCTTATTTAAAGCCGATACCTAAATAATGTAAATAAAACTATTTCATATAAACACAAGATCATCAGAGGTGGGAGAAGTACTCAGATTTTGTACTCAAGTTAAATACCAGATTAAAAATACTCTACTTCAAAGAGTCCTCTCCTGCTGATGTTCAGGTGTATATCAGTATGTAGTGTCTCTACTTTAAAGAGTCCTCTCCTGCTGATGTTCAGGTGTATATCAGTATGTAGTGTCTCTACTTTAAAGAGTCCTCTCCTGCTGATGTTCGGGTGTATATCAGTATGTAGTGTCTCTACTTTAAAGAGTCCTCTCCAGCTGATGTTCAGGTGTATATCAGTATGTAGTGTCTCTACTTTCAGGTTTATATCAGTATGTAGTGTCTCTACTTTAAAGAGTCCTCTCCTGCTGATGTTCAGGTGTATATCAGTATGTAGTGTCTCTACTTTAAAGAGTCCTCTCCTGCTGATGTTCAGGTGTATATCAGTATGTAGTGTCTCTACTTTAAAGAGTCCTCTCCTGCTGATGTTCAGGTGTATATCAGTATGTAGTGTCTCTACTTTAAAGAGTCCTCTCCTGCTGATGTTCAGGTGTATATCAGTATGTAGTGTCTCTACTTTAAAGAGTCCTCTCCTGCTGATGTTCAGGTGTATATCAGTATGTAGAGTCTCTACTTTTAAAGAGTCCTCTCCTGCTGATGTTCAGGTGTATATCAGTATGTAGTGTCTCTACTTTAAAGAGTCCTCTCCTGCTGATGTTCAGGTATATATCAGTATGTAGTGTCTCTACTTTAAAGAGTCCTCTCCTGCTGATATTCAGGTGTATATCAGTATGTAGTGTCTCTACTTTAAAGAGTCCTCTCCTGCTGATGTTCAGGTGTATATCAGTATGTAGTGTCTCTACTTAAAGAGTCCTCTCCTGCTGATGTTCAGGTGTATATCAGTATATAGTGTCTCTACTTTAAAGAGTCCTCTCCTGCTGATGTTCAGGTGTATATCAGTATGTAGTGTCTCTACTTTAAAGAGTCCTCTCCTGCTGATGTTCAGGTGTATATCAGTATGTAGTGTCTCTACTTTAAAGAGTCCGTCTCCTGCTGATGTTCAGGTGTATATCAGTATGTAGTGTCTCTACTTTAAAGAGTCCTCTCCTGCTGATGTTCAGGTGTATATCAGTATGTAGTGTCTCTACTTTAAAGAGTCCTCTCCTGCTGATGTTCAGGTGTATATCAGTATGTAGTCTCTACTTTAAAGAGTCCTCTCCTGCTGATGTTCAGGTGTATATCAGTATGTAGTGTATCTACTTTAAAGAGTCCTCTCCTGCTGAAGTTCAGGTGTATATCAGTATGTAGTGTCTCTACTTTAAAGAGTCCTCTCCTGCTGATGTTCAGGTGTATATCAGTATGTAGTGTCTCTACTTTAAAGAGTCCTCTCCTGCTGATGTTCAGGTGTATATCAGTATGTAGTGTCTCTACTTTAAAGAGTCCTCTCCTGCTGATGTTCAGGTGTATATCAGTATGTAGTGTCTCTACTTTAAAGAGTCCTCTCCTGCTGATGTTCAGGTGTATATCAGTATGTAGTGTCTCTACTTTAAAGAGTCCTCTCCTGCTGATGTTGGTGTATATCAGTATGTAGTGTCTCTACTTTAAAGAGTCCTCTCCTGCTGATGTTCAGGTGTATATCAGTATATAGTGTCTCTACTTTAAAGAGTCCTCTCCTGCTGATGTTCAGGTGTATATCAGTATGTAGTGTCTCTACTTTAAAGAGTCCTCTCCTGCTGATGTTCAGGTGTATATCAGTATGTAGTGTCTCTACTTTAAAGAGTCCTCTCCTGCTGATGTTCAGGTGTATATCAGTATATAGTGTCTCTACTTTAAAGAGTCCTCTCCTGCTGATGTTCAGGTATATATCAGTATGTAGTGTCTCTACTTTAAAGAGTCCTCTCCTGCAGATGTTCAGGTGTTTATCAGTATGTAGTGTCTCTACTTTAAAGAGTCCTCTCCTGCTGATGTTCAGGTGTATATCAGTATGTAGTGTCTCTACTTTAAAGAGTCCTCTCCTGCTGATGTGCAGGTGTATATCAGTATGTAGTGTCTCTACTTTAAAGAGTCCTCTCCTGCTGATGTTCAGGTTTATATCAGTATGTAGTGTCTCTACTTTAAAGAGTCCTCTCCTGCTGATGTTCAGGTGTATATCAGTATGTAGTGTCTCTACTTTAAAGAGTCCTCTTCTGCTGATGTTCAGGTGTATATCAGTATGTAGTGTTTCTACTTTAAAGAGTCCTCTCCTGCTGATGTTCAGGTGTATATCAGTATGTAGTGTCTCTACTTTAAAGAGTCCTCTCCTGCTGATGTTCAGGTGTATATCAGTATGTAGTGTCTCTACTTTAAAGAGTCCTCTCCTGCTGATGTTCAGGTGTATATCAGTATGTAGTGTCTCTACTTTAAAGAGTCCTCTCCTGCTGATGTTCAGGTGTTCCCACGGGCCAATCAGAAACGTTGCTGTCAGAAACAATGAGACGTGTTCTGGAAGTAATCTGGTCTGTGTTTACATTAGCATGCTAACACTCGGAGCTAACCTGTGCTGGAGAGAGTCTGTGTGAAGAAGCAGGAAATCAAAAGGAAGTCACCTTGTGGTAAACCTGAGAGAGAGAAAGAGTTTGAGCTCCATCCTGTTTCAGAGAGAATCCTTGATGTGGTTTGGAACATGATGTGGAGTTTGATCACGGTAGCATTTAGCTGAGTTTCTGCTGGGGGAATTATTTTAATTAAAGCTACAGACCCAGAATCAGCACTTTA
Source organism: Gymnodraco acuticeps (assembly GCF_902827175.1). Taxonomy (NCBI): domain Eukaryota; kingdom Metazoa; phylum Chordata; class Actinopteri; order Perciformes; family Bathydraconidae; genus Gymnodraco; species Gymnodraco acuticeps. Next base: position 5,880 of record NW_022991343.1, read on the forward strand.
GTAACAGCTGAAATAGAGGGGGATGACGCTAAAAGACATGGTCTGTTTGGTATTTTGAGCAAAATACTTCATAGACATGTTTTTTATATATCTGTATATATCTGAGACTCATAATATATGCCTGGAAATAGGTTAATAGTAGACCTTTAAGGAAAACAGCTGATGCAGAAAACAGAGGAATATTGGGAGAAATCTGATGGGTAGAGGACAGCAGATAGCTAGCGATAGCCACATTCCTGCTGATAGCTACGCCTGAATGATAACCTGGTTTACACAACGCTGCAGGAATGTGGTGCTACACAAACACTGCTGCATGCTGGGAAACACACCGTCTGGGGCCCACTGAGATTAAAAAACACACACACACGCTCGTCCAGGTCACCAAGGGGGGCCCTCAGTGTGGGACGTGTGAAGCGGGGACCGTCAGTTTTATTATTATTGCTTTACTGAAAAAGGACCGGGAATAAAAACACAAACAGCTCCTTTTCATCTGCAGTCAGTGTATTAATACACAGAGTACACAGAGTACATGCAGTATTAATACACGGAGTACACAGAGTGCAAGCAGTATTAATACACGGAGTACACAGAGTGCATGCAGTATTAATACACATAGGACACAGAGTACATGCAGTATTAATACACAGAGGACACAGAGTACATGCAGTATAAATATACAGAGTACACAGAGTACATGCAGTATGTTTTGACTGCCTCTCTGTTTGATGATATCTGAAGAACAGAAGCTCCACATCTGTCCTCATTCACACTGATCAGAGTGTGTGTGTGTGTGTGTGTGTGTGTGTGTGTGTGTGTGTGTGTGTGTGTGTGGAGAAATGGATGCTTGATTGTCACTGGTGTTATCAGATAAACACACACACACACACCTCATTCTGTCAGCTGTCTGCGTGCTAAGGATCTCAGAGATGCTTGTCTGTCTGCTGGCTGTTTACATTCCTTAGTGTCTGCACACAGCATCAGAAACACAGAAACACACACTGTAGCACACACACGCACACACACACACACTGCAGCAGACACACACACACCTCATTCTGATCCTGTAGCGATTCAACTTAAAGCAATCTGAAAACGTGACTCGGTTGACTCCACATTGTGTCTGAAGCTCAACGATCAAACTGCAGCTCCATCAGTAGAAACACGACACGTCAGTGTCCCCTGGTCTCCAGCTGTGTGCGTCACTCTTTAGTGTCCCCTGGTCTCCCAGCTGTGTGCGTCACTCTTTAGTGTCCCCTGGTCTCCAGCTGTGTGCGTCACTCTTTAGTGTCCCCTGGTCTCCCAGCTGTTTTCATCACTCTTTAGTGTCCCCTGGTCTCCAGCTGTGTGCGTCACTCTTTAGTGTCCCCTTGTCTCCCAGCTGTGTGCGTCACTCTTTAGTGTCCTCTGGTCTCCCAGCTGTTTTCATCACTCTTTAGTGTCCCCTGGTCTCCAGCTGTGTGCGTCACTCTTTAGTGTCCCCTGGTCTCCCAGCTGTTTTCATCACTCTTTAGTGTCCCCTGGTCTCCAGCTGTGTGCGTCACTCTTTAGTGTCCCCTTGTCTCCCAGCTGTGTGCGTCACTCTTTAGTGTCCTCTGGTCTCCCAGCTGTGTGCGTCACTCTTTAGTGTCCTCTGGTCTCCCAGCTGTGTGCGTCACTCTTTAGTGTCCCCTGGTCTTCCAGCTGTGTGCGTCACTCTTTAGTGTCCCCTGGTCTCCCAGCTGTGTGCGTCACTCTTTAGTGTCCTCTGGTCTCCAGCTGTGTGTGTCACTCTTTAGTGTCCCCTGGTCTCCAGCTGTGTGTGTCACTCTTTAGTGTCCTCTGGTCTCCCAGCTGTGTGCGTCACTCTTTAGTGTCCCCTGGTCTTCCAGCTGTGTGCGTCACTCTTTAGTGTCCCCTGGTCTCCCAGCTGTGTGCGTCACTCTTTAGTGTCCCCTGGTCTCCAGCTGTGTGCGTCACTCTTTAGTGTCCCCTTGTCTCCCAGCTGTGTGCGTCACTCTTTAGTGTCCTCTGGTCTCCCAGCTGTGTGCGTCACTCTTTAGTGTCCCCTGGTCTCCCAGCTGTGTGCGTCACTCTTTAGTGTCCCCTGGTCTCCCAGCTGTGTGCGTCACTCTTTAGTGTCCCCTTGTCTCCCAGCTGTGTGCGTCACTCTTTAGTGTCCCCTTGTCTCCCAGCTGTGTGCGTCACTCTTTAGTGTCCCCTTGTCTCCCAGCTGTGTGCGTCACTCTTTAGTGTCCCCTTGTCTCCCAGCTGTGTGCGTCACTCTTTAGTGTCCCCTGGTCTCCCGCTGTGTGCGTCACTCTTTAGTGTCCCCTTGTCTCCCAGCTGTGTGTGTCACTCTTTAGTGTCCCCTGGTCTCCCATATGTGTGTGTCACTCTTTAGTGTCCCCTGGTCTCCCATATGTGTGTGTCACTCTTTAGTGTCCCCTGGTCTCCCAGCTGTGTGTGTCACTCTTTAGTGTCCCCTGGTCTCCAGCTGTCTGCATCACTCTTTAGTGTCCCCTGGTCTCCCAGCTGTGTGTGTCACTCTTTAGTGTCCCCTGGTCTCCAGCTGTGTGCGTTACTCTTTAGTGTCCCCTGTTCTCCAGCTGTGTGTGTCACTCTTTAGTGTCCCCTGGTCTCCAGCTGTGTGCGTCACTCTTTAGTGTCCCCTGGTCTCCCAGCTGTGTGTGTCACTCTTTAGTGTCCCCTGGTCTCCAGCTGTGTGCGTTACTCTTTAGTGTCCCCTGTTCTCCAGCTGTGTGTGTCACTCTTTAGTGTCCCCTGGTCTCCAGCTGTGTGCGTCACTCTTTAGTGTCCCCTGGTCTCCCAGCTGTGTGCGTCACTCTTTAGTGTCCCCTGGTCTCCCAGCTGTGTGCGTCACTCTTTAGTGTCCCCTGGTCTCCCAGCTGTGTGCGTCACTCTTTAGTGGCCCCTGGTCTCCAGCTGTGTGCATCACTCTTTAGTGTCCCCTGGTCTCCCAGCTGTGTGCGTCACTCTTTAGTGTCCCCTGGTCTCCCAGCTGTGTGTGTCACTCTTTAGTGTCCCCTGGTCTCCCAGCTGTGTGCATCACTCTTTAGTGTCCCCTGGTCTCCCAGCTGTGTGCGTCACTCTTTAGTGTCCCCTGGTCTCCCAGCTGTGTGCGTCACTCTTTAGTGTCCCCTGGTCTCCCAGCTGTGTGCGTCACTCTTTAGTGTCCCCTGGTCTCCCAGCTGTGTGCGTCACTCTTTAGTGTCCCCTTGTCTCCCAGCTGTGTGCGTCACTCTTTAGTGTCCCCTTGTCTCCCAGCTGTGTGTGTCACTCTTTAGTGTCCCCTTGTCTCCCAGCTGTGTGCGTCACTCTTTAGTGTCCCCTTGTCTCCCAGCTGTGTGCGTCACTCTTTAGTGTCCCCTTGTCTCCCAGCTGTGTGCGTCACTCTTTAGTGTCCCCTTGTCTCCCAGCTGTGTGCGTCACTCTTTAGTGTCCCCTGGTCTCCCGCTATGTGCCTCACTCTTTAGTGTCCCCTGGTCTCCCGCTGTGTGCGTCACTCTTTAGTGTCCCCTGGTCTCCCGCTGTGTGCGTCACTCTTTAGTGTCCCCTTGTCTCCCAGCTGTGTGCGTCACTCTTTAGTGTCCCCTGGTCTCCCCGCTGTGTGCGTCACTCTTTAGTGTCCCCTTGTCTCCCAGCTGTGTGTGTCACTCTTTAGTGTCCCCTGGTCTCCCATATGTGTGTGTCACTCTTTAGTGTCCCCTGGTCTCCCATATGTGTGTGTCACTCTTTAGTGTCCCCTGGTCTCCCAGCTGTGTGTGTCACTCTTTAGTGTCCCCTGGTCTCCAGCTGTGTGCATCACTCTTTAGTGTCCCCTGGTCTCCCAGCTGTGTGTGTCACTCTTTAGTGTCCCCTGGTCTCCAGCTGTGTGTGTCACTCTTTAGTGTCCCCTGGTCTCCCAGCTGTGTGCGTCACTCTTTAGTGTCCCCTGGTCTCCCAGCTGTGTGCGTCACTCTTTAGTGTCCCCTGGTCTCCCAGCTGTGTGCGTCACTCTTTAGTGTCCCCTGGTCTCCCAGCTGTGTGCGTCACTCTTTAGTGTCCCCTGGTCTCCAGCTGTGTGCGTCACTCTTTAGTGTCCCCTGGTCTCCCAGCTGTGTGCGTCACTCTTTAGTGTCCCCTGGTCTCCCAGCTGTGTGTGTCACTCTTTAGTGTCCCCTGGTCTCCCAGCTGTGTGCGTCACTCTTTAGTGTCCCCTGGTCTCCAGCTGTGTGCATCACTCTTTAGTGTCCCCTGGTCTCCCAGCTGTGTGCGTCACTCTTTAGTGTCCCCTGGTCTCCCAGCTGTGTGTGTCACTCTTTAGTGTCCCCTGGTCTCCAGCTGTGTGCATCACTCTTTAGTGTCCCCTGGTCTCCCAGCTGTGTGTGTCACTCTTTAGTGTCCCCTGGTCTCCAGCTGTGTGCGTCACTCTTAAGTGTCCCCTGGTCTCCAGCTGTGTGCGTTACTCTTTAGTGTCCCCTGGTCTCCAGCTGTGTGTGTCACTCTTTAGTGTCCCCTGGTCTCCAGCTGTGTGCATCACTCTTTAGTGTCCCCTGGTCTCCCAACTGTGTGCGTCACTCTTTAGTGTCCCCTGGTCTCCCAGCTGTGTGCGTCACTCTTTAGTGTCCCCTGGTCTCCCAGCTGTGTGCGTCACTCTTTAGTGTCCCCTGGTCTCCAGCTGTGTGCGTCACTCTTTAGTGTCCCCTGGTCTCCCAGCTGTGTGCGTCACTCTTTAGTGTCCCCTGGTCTCCCAGCTGTGTGTGTCACTCTTTAGTGTCCCCTGGTCTCCCAGCTGTGTGCGTCACTCTTTAGTGTCCCCTGGTCTCCAGCTGTGTGCATCACTCTTTAGTGTCCCCTGGTCTCCCAGCTGTGTGCGTCACTCTTTAGTGTCCCCTGGTCTCCCAGCTGTGTTTGTCACTCTTTAGTGTCCCCTGGTCTCCAGCTGTGTGCATCACTCTTTAGTGTCCCCTGGTCTCCCAGCTGTGTGTGTCACTCTTTAGTGTCCCCTGGTCTCCAGCTGTGTGCGTCACTCTTAAGTGTCCCCTGGTCTCCAGCTGTGTGCGTTACTCTTTAGTGTCCCCTGGTCTCCAGCTGTGTGTGTCACTCTTTAGTGTCCCCTGGTCTCCCAACCCAGTCTCACGGCATTTCGTGTTCACCAACACGATTTGCCCCTTTTTTTCGTGTTGCACAGCACGATTTTAAAAGCAATGTATTTCTACTGCCTGCAGCACGTCTTTTTCTCCGGTCGGGTCGTGGAAGACCGGAAGCTGTGGGGTTCATAAAAACATGTTCTTACTCAATATCAAGCCACAGTTATTGCTTTTATTTTAAATCGTATAATTTCGGACTTTTGTTGCCGTCTGTGAGGAAAATAAATGGCTCAGAGCCTCAGGATACTGACATCTGTATTTTTAAATATTTTTTTCCTTCTAATTCGATATTCTTTTCTAAATAACACACTGTTATTTACTCACCAATAACACACAATTATCCTTGCTTTTATTTATTGGTTTAATTCCATAATCTCGGGCTTTTTTGGCGTCCGTCAGGAACTGAATTTCAAAATAAAAATAACCCGGAAACAGACGTAGGCCTATAAGGGACATTTCGAGCATCATTGCGATTGTCAACATTTCTGAGTTTAGGATGGCCGAAGACACTACACTACCCATAATCCCCAGCTATAGTTTAGGACTACAGTCCCGTAAGGTTACGCAGAGCGTCAAACAGCTGTGTGAAATGGAACGAAACCACGCCAGACTATCCAAAACTGGAATCGAACCTCCCCCCCAGAACTACACATGCTGGCTATTGTGTTTCGCAAAATGTTCTATGGGACGTCTCTACTGAACGTTTTCGTTTTTCCCACAATTAGAAGCTGCCAGTATTAAACACATTGGTGTGTACAATAGTGCTGGGGGGAAACGATTATTTTGAAAACGATTAATCGGGCGATTATTTGATCGATTAGTCGACTAATCGAACGATTATTTTTCTGTTGTTCAATTCATAAAAAACGTAATGTAAAAAAAACGTAATGTAAAAAAAAATGTTTTCACGATACAGTGTCTCAGGGGATCTTAATATTTAAGAACCTATTAATGTGTTATACCAGATTAACGGAAATAATCTCAGCTAACTGACGATACAAACCATGTTTACCAAAACAAAACACAAGTCTCATAAGAAGCATCTAAATGACCCCTGAGCGAAAAATGCTAATGGACATTGGCACAGAACTCAAGATAAAAGTACCCTTATTACTTATCGTAGCTGCACATACAATATATTCGATTAAAGCTGAGACTCCACAGATTATGTAGGTACATAGTATCATCACTGAGTGATCCGGACTCGCGACAGGGGAAGCAAACACAGACATCACAACACGTACCTTCACAGAGCTTCTAGGGAGATCGTCTCACCGCCGTAGCTGTCAATCTGATCAAAAGACGTGTTCAATGGCATTCAAATGAGAAAAAACGCGGCTGAATCGGTTAATCCATAGGTTTTTAACGTCTATGTATAAAAAAATTATTGAATTTATAATCCATAATTCCATTTTAAATCGGAGAGCAAATGCTAGCTGCTAATGGTTGCCACCACAGCTAGCTGCTGCTTCTGCTAGGCTATGCAGCAGTCTCAGTGAGATATAAATATATAAATATCTTTGCGTTTTGGACTAACTTAAAATATTCCCATGCTTTTGAAGACCTGGGGCGAGATGTTTTCGTTTGAGGGCTTCGTGCGCAATTCTGTGAGGAGGAGTTGGTAGCCGTTTCAGTCTCCATTGTGTTAGAAGTGCGATTGCGAACTGCTTGTTGCTTTGGGTGACCCACGTGTGTGTGGCGTCATACAGTCTATGGTGGCGACGCGTCGACGCGGAAATATGTCGTCGACGATATTTTGAAGTCGACGACGTCGACGCGTCGCTACAGCACTAGTGTACAAATGTAAAACATATAATTAATAAATGGGTGAAAATGGCTTGTGTCCATAATGCGCACACATGACAGCTCATTCACTGTAAAAAAAAGTTAGGACAACTCAAAATTTCAAGGCAACAGGCTGCACAAGATTTTTGTGGCCAACTAACATTTCTAAGTTTCTCTTTTCAATTGAGTCAACTAATTATATTTTGTCGAGACAACTCATTCAAATTTTGTACAACTTTAAGTTTTGAGTTCTGCATACTTAACATTTTAAATAAGTAAAGGTTGTGCTAACTTATTATCTTTGGTTTGGAAAATGTATCTTTCATACGTTTAAAAACTTCTAACTTTGAGTTCCACATACTAACAACTCCATTAAGTGAAAGTTGTGCCAAGTTAATATTTTTGTTTCAGAAAACATATACAAACTTCAGATTTGTATCACAAACTTCTGTTATAAAAATAGTGTAAAAACAAAGATTTCCAATGATACTGAATATGTGTCACAACATTGAAAATACACCATCACTAAAAGTCTTCCATAAGGCTGGGTTCCATACAAATGTGCAAACCACCCTTTGAATAAGCCAATAGCAGCTATGGAATAACAAATGGCAAAGTTAGTGTTTAATAACGAAAATGAACAATCTGTAAACAGCCAGTGATTTTTCCCAACACAACTCTGAGGGACCATTTCCAACTCTTCCACTACTCATATGGCTCTTTATACACACAAAAACAGCTGCAAGACAACAATTGTGGCAGTAACTACTAACTAGTCCTTGAGAAGTCCTGGAGAAGTCCTGGAGCAAGCCAGCTTGAGAAAAAAGTGAAATAATGTTAGAGAAAAAAGGTGCTTGTGTCTTAACAGTGAGAACATGTCTTTGAAAATGTAGCAAGATGTTCATGTCACTAGTTAACATTTTATCTGTAAAGATAAAGAACTTGGGTTAGTTTGGGTTAGTTAGTTAGTTAGTTGGTTTAGTTAGTTAGTTGGTTTAGTTAGTTAGTGGGTTTAGTTAGTTAGTGGGTTTAGTTAGTTAGTGGGTTTAGTTAGTTAGTTGGTTTAGTTAGTTGGTTTAGTTAGTTAGTTGGTTTAGTTAGTTGGTTTAGTTAGTTAGTTGGTTTAGTTAGTTAGTGGGTTTAGTTAGTTAGTTGGTTTAGTTAGTTAGTTGGTTTAGTTAGTTGGTTTAGTTAGTTAGTTGGTTTAGTTAGTTAGTGGGTTTAGTTAGTTAGTTGGTTAGTTAGTTGGTTTAGTTAGTTAGTTGGTTTAGTTAGTTAGTGGGTTTAGTTAGTTGGTTTAGTTAGTTAGTGGGTTTAGTTAGTTAGTGGGTTTAGTTAGTTAGTGGGTTTAGTTAGTTAGTGGGTTTAGTTAGTTAGTGGGTTTAGTTAGTTAGTGGGTTTAGTTAGTTGGTGGGTTTAGTTAGTTAGTGGGTTTAGTTAGTTAGTTGGTTTAGTTAGTGGGTTTAGTTAGTTAGTGGGTTTAGTTAGTTAGTGGGTTTAGTTAGTTAGTTGGTTTAGTTAGTTAGTTGGTTTAGTTAGTTAGTGGGTTTAGTTAGTTAGTTGGTTTAGTTAGTTAGTGGGTTTAGTTAGTTAGTTGGTTTAGTTAGTTGGTTTAGTTAGTTAGTTGGTTTAGTTAGTTAGTGGGTTTAGTTAGTTAGTTGGTTTAGTTAGTTAGTTGGTTTAGTTAGTTAGTGGGTTTAGTTAGTTAGTTGGTTTAGTTAGTTAGTGGGTTTAGTTAGTTAGTGGGTTTAGTTAGTTGGTTTAGTTAGTTAGTTGGTTTAGTTAGTTAGTGGGTTTAGTTAGTTAGTGGGTTTAGTTAGTTTGGTTTTGGGAACTGAATGTTCAATCACAAACAGCGGTGAAGGCAGGAAAATGAAATGGGGACTTCTTGTGAATCCGTTTTTGAATTAGCCAATGCTCACTTAGACTAAGAGCTTTGTTTTCAAACTCCTGACCCGCTGGGAGCAACTGGTGGAAAGTCCCATGAAGATGTGCTGAACAGTCTCAAAAGTGTTCTTTTGGAAACTCAATGTTCAGGGCATAGAGTACCAAAAAGGTAGACAAATGCAGTTGGGATGTCTGGTAGATCCGAGAGTACAATTGTCTCTTCCAAGACAACAGCAATACTGTTGACCATTAGAGACGGGGTAGGTCCACCATCATCTACGAGAACAGTGAGGACTCCCATCTTGACACCAGCAGTCTGCTTTTCTTCCGGATCAGTGTCCTGCATGTAGAAAGCAGATAAGCAATTATTATTGACCAAATAAGGATATTATATAACTGCAAATAAAACACTGGTTTGATTGCTCAGCAATGACATTTGTTAACTGTTCTGTTGTACAACTAGTTCACTAGAAGTTCTGTAGCAGGTCTAGTATTTATCCTGAGAATCGGCCTTCATCTTCAAAACAGATGTATCTATGATTATAGGAAAACTTAATAACTGCACTTGTATGACATTAAATGTAGACTTATGATTAATGGACAACCATACTGTACACACCAGGCATTTCAGGGAGAGCTTCTCTGCACTGTCACGGACGAATAAGGGCAGACCTTCCAGACACATTCTCATTCGTTGCTGTGCGATGTCAGATGTCTATCAGAAAACAGAGCATTAGGAGCTATGGTTAAAATGAGTGATTAAAGGGTCATTTCAGAATCTCAGAAGTCAGGATCCATTTGTGATTTATTTAAAACGGCAAGTCTTCTCTGAACAAAAGAACTTTGCAATAGTTGTTTGAACCGGAAGAGAGATTGAATTATTAAACAGGACTTATGTACACTTTGTTGATGAGGTAAAAGTGAAGTAAGTACTGTAATTAGAATTAAAAAGCCAAAATGGTCAATTTACCTTTCACAGTTTTTTGCTGCAATACATAGATATACACAAACTGTGGTCTGCAACCGTTACTATCACAAGAGCCCCATTTCAACAACAGATACATATCTGTAGCCGCAGAACACATTTGATAACACAAATCATAAACTAAAGATATAGGGTATTTACAGTCTACAAAAACTACAGCTTGTTGCATTTATTTAAGAATGGCATTAAAAAGGAAACCGTTGTTTATTGCTATTTTGTTATAACGGAATAAAACACTAAACTTGCCAGATTTGCTCCAGTTTGTGACTCTCACAGCCTCAGACCCAGAGCCTGGGTACGGGTCCAGGTTCCTGCTGTGCGGACTGAGGCTGGGAAAAGGAGTCTTTTTTATTGTGGTCCTTGGAACGACCTTCAATCCCGCCTCAAACTGACGGCACATGTCTCAATAGCATGTTTTACATTTAAGTTGTCCGAGGTCCTAACCACCAGCTGCTCTTGCAGTAATAAGTCGTACCTTTCTTATGCTAACGCTAATATGCACCATCGTATATTTTTCAAGCTAAAAGCCGACCACGTGGCAGACAACACACGTCCGTGTTAGCATACCTTTGCAAATCAGCCGAACCTCAGCGTCGCAAAGGTGTTCCCTCCTGGAGCTCCGTTAGCGCGCCAGCCGCCACCTGAAAGAGGGATTGTAGTTGTTCATATAGGCCGCTTCAACACACTCCGTCGTCTCGTCTCCGTCGGTCTGCTGCACTGACAGAGAAATGACTGTTTCCACCTATCAGACATGTCGATCTATGAAGCTGTAATACGTTTAACATTTCACATTAACATTTAAAATAATATCGTTGGAGCTACGGTGAAAACATGTTTGCTGATATCGTGCTCTTAAACGGTTGATTCCCTCGCACACATTACATTCTAGTTGATCGTTAACTCACGGTAATCCTCCCTTCATTATGCAGTCCGTCTTTTACCATATATTCTGGCCATAAAACAGTTTAACGTTCTGTTCCCTCTCACGCCAGGCTCGACCTGACAGACCCGCATGCATGGATGTATAATAGGAAGGAACCCGCATGCAGTGTTGCCAACTCCATAGTAAGGAAAGTAGCTATTGGCTGTCCGGAAAGTCGCCAGAAGTCACTAAATGACGTCATCGCCTAATTTGCATATCATGTAATGGCGGCTGTAGGAGAGAGCATGGTCGAGGGCAGTGGCGTAGCCAGGAATTATTGTGTGGGTGGGCCTGGAGAAATGTAGGTGGGCCAGGGGGAGACATATTAAGCGTGGGGTCTGAGCTGAAACTTCATTAATGATTTTTTAATGCACTAATAGAACATAAGCATACATTAGCAGTGAAAACAAAAACATAGGCACGGCGGCCTCAGAATGTGAGTAAAACTGACATCCACATAGGGATGGGTATCGTTAAGGCTTTAACGGTACTACTACTTTTATCGATAGCGCTTATGCTTATGCTCCAGGTTCAGTACCAACCACATCATAAAGTACGCGGACGATACAACAGTGGTGGGACTCATCAGGGACAACAACGAACAGGCCTACAGGGAGGAGGTGAAACATCTGACAGACTGGTGTAACACCAACAACCTGATCCTGAATGTCAATAAAACAAAAGAGATCATTGTCGACTTCAGGAACAAAAAGCACCGTCACCCACCACTCCACATCAACGGCACAGCAGTGAAGACTACAGGCAGCACCAAGTTCCTGGGGGTGCATATCACAAGCAGTCTGACCTGGTCCACTCACACGACATCACTATTTAAGAAGGCACAGCAGCACCTACACTTCCTGCACAGCTCCCCCCTCCCATCCTCACCACGTTCTACAGAGGAACCATAGAGAGCGTGCTGACCATCTCCATCTGGTCGAGAGACTGCAACTCCAAAGACTGGAAGTCTCTGCAGAGAGTGGTCAGGACAGCAGAGAAGATCATCTGAGTGTCTCTCCCTCCCATCAGAGACTCAGAAACGCTGCCTGACACAGAACATGTTGAAAGACCCCCCTCATCCTCACCATGCTCTGTTCTCCCTGCTGCCCTCCAGCAAGAGGTTCCGCAGCATGAAGAGCAGAACAGCCAGATTCTGCAATAGCTTTTCCCCCAAGCCATCAGACTGCTGAACAGCAAGTAGACCAGTAACACAGAGATTACATTACGCTGTGTAAAGAGCACATATTTGTTATATAGTCTATTTTATTTATATGTATAGTAAGTCTTTATATTTTAAACGCACACTTTATCTTTAATTTTATCAGCACCACGTCACTATTATTTATTTATATGTACAATTTTAGCAAGTTTTTATATTGTCCTGTTCCTGTCAGCCAGTACAGCGACATTTCGTTTTAATAGTACACTCTGTGTCTCGTTGAAATGACAATAAAGTATGTCTTATCGATCCGGTCCTTTAACGGTACTTTTATCGGTTCTTTTGGAGAGAACAATAAGGCAAACTAACTAAACAAATTGTGAACAAAACTAACATTGCTTTTTATTTCAATTGAATAAATAATATTTCACATCAAAAGAAACAACAATGTTTTAACAAATGGTATTAAATAATGTGATGACAGAACTGTAAACAGAATAGCTGAAACTTTAACTAAATAAATAACTCAGTTTCCTCTCATCATTAACCTGTGTTTATATAATGTAGTTAACTCTGTGTGTTGCTGCTAGCATACATGACACCTGACGGGGAAACGTTCCTCTGGATGGAGCTACAGAGCTGCTAGAAAGACAGTTCGGTGCATTCCTCCGTCTGGATGTGGAGCTCTTTTGATAAATGTTTAGACACATTGCTCGTGTTCCCGCCCTCACGCTAAACTCTTATTCCACTTTTGGTAACGAGTATTCTCCACATCGACACGGCTATAGTTTAACCACACCTCGGAGCGCGTTCTCCTCCGTGTGTGTGTGTGTGTGTGTGTGTGTGTGTGTGTGTGTGTGTGTGTGTGTGTGTGTGTGTGTGTGTGTGTGTGTGTGTGTGTGTGTGTGTGTGTGTGTGTGTGTGTGTGTTGCTGCATGTAGCAGCTGTGTGTGTGTGCCCCGCCCCCTCGCACACAGACGGGAGAGAGAGATCTCTTAAACGGAGTTGGCGACACTTAAACTGCAATGTAATGTTTGTGTAGCAATAATACATACAACATATATCGGGGCACAGGTTGTTTATCCCTGACAGTCGCACAGTGGGCACACACTGAGTGTTTTCATATTCAGCACATGTGTACACGCTAAACTGCAGACCTCAAGAAGAAATAATACTTTCATTCACTCACGGCAAAAGTTACTTTACTTACTATAAAAACTAACGGTAAAAAAATGCACTCCCTGTTCCATTGTCATGAAGGTGGAATCTAACTATATCCAGAATACGTTTGATTGGATCCAGGCTAGAAACATGTTTATTTCTGCTGTAAAGTTTTAACATGGGGGTCGATGGGAACTGCTCCTTTCTGCATCCATCCCCTGTCGGCCACTAGATGAACTGCAGTTTGTGGCACTTCCTTCTGGGCTTCCCGGCTCTGCGCTATGAAGCGCTGATTGGCTGTGGGTGGGCCAGACGTGCATGTGGGTGGGCCCGGGCCCACCCGGGCCCACCCACAGCTACGCCGCTGGTAGAGGGGAGTACAAACAACGTTCCCAACCCTTCAAGGATCAAATTCTGGACTTCTCCAGGAAAGCATCAAGATGTTTAGCTTGTCACAGAGATGTTTAGCTTGTCACAGAGATGTTTAGCTTGTCACAGAGATGTTGAGCTTGTCACAGAGATGTTTAGCTTGTCACAGAGATGTTTAGCTTGTCACAGAGATGTTTAGCTTGTCACGGAGATGTTTAGCTTGTCACAGAGATGTTTAGCTTGTCACGGAGATGTTGAGCTTGTCACAGAGATGTTTAGCTTGTCACAGAGATGTTTAGCTTGTCACAGAGATGTTTAGCTTGTCACAGAGATGTGTAGCTTGTCACAGAGATGTGTAGCTTGTCACAGAGATGTTTAGCTTGTCACAGAGATGTTTAGCTTGTCACGGAGATGTTGAGCTTGTCACAGAGATGTTTAGCTTGTCACAGAGATGTTTAGCTTGTCACAGAGATGTTTAGCTTGTCACAGAGATGTGTAGCTTGTCACGGAGATGTTGAGCTTGTCACAGAGATGTTTAGCTTGTCACGGAGATGTTGAGCTTGTCACAGAGATGTTTAGCTTGTCACAGAGATGTTTAGCTTGTCACAGAGATGTTTAGCTTGTCACAGAGATGTGTAGCTTGTCACGGAGAGGCACACACACAGTGGACGAGGTGGTTGAGTGACTGAGGCTGTGTGAGGCAAAGCAAAGGCAGTTATTTATTATAGTGTGAAAGTGAGTGAAGAAACATTTACATTCAACATTTAAATCCCGCTCAAAACCAGGACGGCTTGGCAGTTGGCGCATGCGCAATTCATTTGCAGTCTCGACGCGGGGGAGTGTGGTTGTCTCCTTTCTGCTCTGACTGCAGAGCAGCTCTGCTGCGGCCAGGCAACTGTGAGTCTGAGCGCCTGTGAGTACTATGGGAGGGAGGCGTATGGAGGTTATTCCCTATCTTTATTCAAGAGCGTGGTATTTAAATTTGAGAGCATACTTTTGTATTTATTTCCCTCAAACCCTGTCCTCGCACTCAAATAGTGCCTGCTTGCACTTTGCTCTGCTTGTGCTCAAACTGTACGCTTGCACTCAGATATATTGCTGCTTACATATTTTTTCTGCTCTCAGATTTATTCTGTGCGCGCTCGAAACTTTTGTGCAACAATCCTGTCAAAATCCCTCAACCAATAGGAGGCCAGGTGTCCTTGCGGGTGCGTTCGCTTTACTTGTTACAGCGTCCCGTAAGGGCGGTTACTCTTTGGTTTATAAACTCCCGCCCTCCACGGCTTTATAACATAGCATGTACTTCACTTCGCTGTACAACTTTTTTTTGTGGGGGGGGGGGGGAAGCACACTTAGTATATGTTTATAAAACGAACAAGTCAAATCAAGCAATCTGATGTTTCTTAGCCGTGATATAATGAGCGTATATCCCGGGTATAATTGTAGTTACTTTTCACAAATCAGTATCCCTCCGCGTCTGAGAACCGTTACAACTGTTACATTACGTCCGTTATGAAACTAACTAACTAGGCTAACTAACAAAGCTTAAGATGGAAACATTTCAGGTTAACTTCGACCTCCGGGTGGCCTTACTATGGAGGAGTGGATTGAGAAGTGCCTATCTCCACAAAAAAAAGCACCTAAACGACGTCTAATATGTTCTCTAGCTGTTATTGTTGTTGCATAGCAACCACCTCGCACTATGTTCTGTGCAGAAGGCAACGGAGGGACTATTTTATTTTGAACATCATTATTTAATAATAAAAACTATTTAAATTGGAGTGTGTATTTTTCTTTCACATTGCCAGCCACACGTGGTAACCGTTTTATAAATGCAATAGCTCACTTCAGGCCGTGATATACGAATATCTATACAATATGGGGTTGTCGACACTCCGCTTCGCGTCGGGCCGAACCAAGCCGTAGCACAACAGTGCTGGAGCAGAACAACAGTCTGGAGGAAGAAGTGGGCCGGTCGGAAAATTCACTAGCAATCCCCCCTCCCCCCGTTGACAATTTACTAGCAATAACGAGGGCCGGTCGAGATTCCCGGGCTGATTTTTAGTCCCAGTACGCCACTGAACGTAGCTATTATGCTAAGGTGATGGTATATATATACTAACTGTGCTCCCCCCCCCCAAAAAAAGTTGTAAATCAAACAAGTGAAGTACATGCTATGTTATAAAGCCGTGGAGGGCGGGAGTTTATAAACCAAAGAGTAACCGCCCTTACGGGACGCTGTAATAAGTAAAGCGAACGCACCCGCAAGGACACCTGGCCTCCTATTGGTTGAGGGATTTTGACAGGATTGTTGCACAAAAATTTCGAGCGCGCACAGAATAAATCTGAGAGCAGAACAAATATGTAAGCAGCAATATATCTGAGTGCAAGCGTACAGTTTGAGCAGAAGCAGAGCAAAGTGCAAGCAGGCACTATTTGAGTGCGAGGACAGGGTTTGAGGGAAATAAATACATAAAGTATGCTCTCAAATTTAAATACCACGCTCTTGAATAAAGATAGGGAATAACCCCCATAGAGGCGGGGCTCACGGCAGCACCCGCGGCTCGTTAACTGCAGAACAATGTGAGTCTCCAAACACCAGAAAAGTCGCTAATAACACCATTATAAATCGCTAGATTAGTCGTTAGTCGCTTTTGACACAAATAAGTCGCCGGAGGGTTTGGAAAGCCGCCAAATTTAACGAGAAAACCGCCAAGTTGGCAACACTGCCCGCATGTCCTCAATGCTGGCCGAGAGACGGGTTGCCAGAATATTGCTAAAACCCCCATTCATAGTTATATTTTTCTGCCACTGATATTCAACTTGTATGTGCTAAGCTAACAGCCGACCACGTTTCTGGCTACACTTGTCCATCGTAGCATACCTTAGAAGTCTAGGGCCAGACATGATAAACGTTTCTAAAACATTTTTCCTGTCGAAGAGAAGCGTTAGCTAGCTAATGATAAACTCGGCTAATGTACCACAAACTAAAATCTAGTGCCACATTAACTGATAATTCACTAACAATCAACTAAATAATTCGCAATCAATTAATGTTACACTTTAAATCAGTCATTTTCTATATTCATAATTTCAATACAACATTCAAACAAAGTGCTCACCTTGAGGATGATCAGTCCCGTTGAACAGCAGAGTTATGGAAGCAAACAAGAGACAGAAGTATTCGAATTGTATTAGACACCGAATTTATAGCATTGAAAATAATTACTTTGAAAATCATGTATCTGAATGTTTTTGCTCCGAATTTACCTATGTGAAATAAAAATGTAAAAATTCAAGTGAAAAAAATTCGAATGTTCAAATTCAGATCCCAAAAATTCGACGTCAAAAAATTCGATGTCAAAAAATTCGGTGTATAAAATTCGATGTCAAAAATTGCGATGCAGCATCATCCGGGCTACTCAGACAGGATAAGCAATCGAGCCCTAATGCAATCAAACTGACTTGGCCTATCAGAGCACGGCTTTGTCAGTCATGTGATCACAACAACCCGGGAGAAAAATGACGGAGAACAGCGGGGCTCGGCGCTCGGGTAAGCAGTCAGTTTGTGCTCTTTATCTTACAAGCAGTGAGGGCTCGACAGCATTTGTATCTTACATTAGCTAAATGAGTGAAGTAGCCTTGTGCCTTGCTGTTAGCAAGCTCCGTAGTTATCATTAACTGAAGTGAATCACAACGTTACCGTGTCCTTTTGTGTGTGTGTGTGGGGGGGGGGGGGACGGTTTGCAAAGTAACGTAACGATCACTTCGGTTAGATAAGTCAAGTAGACCATGCTACACTATACGAAATACTCTCTTACAAAAGCCCTGCATTTAAACATGTTAATGTTACTTTAGTAAAAGTATACTAGTATAATTAGCAACAAGTGTTGTTAGAGTATTTAAAGTAGACACAAGTTATTCTATTATATTATATCATTTGATGTATTGTTATTACCGATGCACGAGTTGACTTAACTGTTGTAGTTGGAGCTCATTTGAACAATGAGCTAACTAATTATTACTTTCATAATGGTTTAATGTGCTGACTATTTTCTACATTAATAGATGAAGGTCTGGTTTGTTCAAAGTCTCAAACTAGTAGGACCAGAGCCCGAGAGACTCGAGGGCTCTGAGTAGGACATGCTGTCATAATTACCCAGAGTCCGAAGTGACACCTTTACAATGTTAAAGCTGTTAGATAAATGTAGTGACGTAAAAACTAAAGTATTCAAGTTAGTGTAGTGGAAAAGAGATCATGTTTTTTTTTTAAAATGTTACCAAAACAAAATCTCTTGTTTTGGACTGACAGCAATGATTCAAGAAATAGTAGATAAATAAATACACACATCAATGTGTTGTGGATGGAACACAACAAATGGTGCTCTTACCTGTGATGCCTCCTCCACACATTATAACCAGACTGTATCATTCAAACTATAATAGTTGGGTCTAGAACCTCAATTCCGTGACCATTCTTCTGCTAAGATGTTTTGACACTTGATTTGACATCATTGGACCTTTTATAAAAAATATAGACCCAAGGTCCCTCCCAAAAATCCCGGCAATTTTTGCTAGAGGGCCAAATCCAAGATGGCTGCTCGCGCCATCTTAAAAAATTAACTTTTGAACCAGAGCGCCTAGAGTCATGTGTAAATGCACTTTTTGGGGTAAGTCGACCACAAGGATTCCATTTCTGACATCAGTTTGGCGCTATGACATCGTTCGGACCCACAAATCCAAGATGGCCGCTACCCGGTCGAGAAATTACACACGTTTTGAGTACTGATCGACTTATAAGCAAATAATCTGCATATTAATATTTTACCATGAAATAAGAATGTATGACAAGATATACAACTACTTAACCTTCAAATAAAATACTTTTATTAGCTGTAACTTGACTAGTTAGCAAATGAGAACACTTCAAACAACATGTAATAACGCAAAAATGCTGCCTCGAGAAATGGCAAGTTTGAACAATAACACAAATGAAACACAATTCTGCTTTTTTTTAAATTTATCAATATGACACTGAGAGTCCGTATCAGTCTGAATCAGAGCACCCTGCCTCGCTACATTCTGAATCCTCCGATTCCGATGAATCGCCTCTCTGGACAGCAGCAACTCGATTTTCGTCATCATCATCGCTCTCATCTTCCTCATCTTCCTGTCCCTCTTCAGTTGGCCTTGGTGCAGGTAGATGCATCGGGAGTGCGGGTCGCGTGTGACGTACAGGGCGACAGCAACCACCAACCAGCTCCCAACCATGTCCGATTGGTGAGGGATGGTGCTTTAGCGATGGATGGCGCACCAGATACGCCAGGTAGTTGGCACGGAGGCAATGTTGACGCAAGCTGTCGGCATCCGGAGGGAGACGGATGAAGGATTTCTTTTTGATGGTCCTCCATTTAGCAGCACGGGCCTCAGCCATGGTTTTGCTCTTGTTGTCACCGTAGATGATGCTACGTGTGAAGGCAAAGAGCTGCTCCAGCACCTCCTCTGTCAGGGCAAGGTTATCTCCACATCGCGAGAGCTGTTGTCGGGCAACAGGGCTCTTCGCCACCTGGTCATACACAGACTTCTTACCTTTGCCGTAAAAGCCTGAGTTTGCATCACAGCCTGTCATACAATGCAGCTGCACAATACAGTCGGCCATCATGTCAGTTGCCATGTCACAGCAGCGTACCGTTTCCTGCTTCCTCTTGATACAGAGCATACCTGGCAGCTGCTGTGAGATAAGTGCTGCCGCAACATATACATCAGTATCAGTGGCATCGATGACAACTGGACCACTGTAGCCTGACTCGCGCAAAACTACATAAGTGGAGAACAGGACAGTGTCAGCCTCAGACTGGTCAAAGCTGTAGTTCTGCATCGGTTGTTGGGTTGATAAGTTGGTACAGTGGGAGCCGACAGAGTAGACAATCTCCACATCAACACTCTGTGCAAGATCGGTCAGGTAGCTGCATATCATTTTCTGCAGCCGCCCCTTGTTGCTGGAGCTACACAGCAGCGTCTTGAACATTCTGGCAGTGGGGAATGCGTCACCCAATTTCATGTAGGTGTTGGGCACATGTGTGTTTCCCTGTACCCTCAGGTCTCGCTCGTCATCCTTCGTCGAGTATGCTGTGTCGTACGGGTCGTTCACACATATGATACGGTGAGCATTATGATGGCGTGCAATGATAATAGATGATAGCTTGTGGACATAGTCCGACCACTTGTATGGGTTGCCATCTTGCGTCCGCCGATCCTCTGCTGATGGAGTTGCCATCCTCCAGATCATGCCCATGTCCACAAGAGCGATGTATGATTCCTGCAGATCTACAGATTCCAGAGAGAGCTTCTGCACGAGCATGCTCTTCTGTGTCTTTCTGAAGGTGCCGTTGGAGTTAAATAATGGCACACACTCCTCGACAATACGATGTTCGAGCAACTCGGGGAGGTTCACAAGTTGACTGCCCTCAACCAGGTTTATCATTGCCTTGAGGGCGCTTCGCTCCATTTCTGCAGCTTTCGCCTTGAGTTCATCTGATGGCTTCTCCTTGCTTAACGCCTTCGCAAACGTCAATCGTTTGCACAGAGGGACGGGTGCATGAAGAGAGGTATTCTTATTGAATACCCGTTCTTCCAAAAAGTGGGTCAATTTCTTCTCCCCTGCGGCATGGGCTGAGTTGAAGTCTGCAACGAGCTCATCAGAGGCGGGCATGGCCGACTGCAAGGTACGGAGGGTGGTTGAGGCCGTATCGAACGGGAAGGTGTCAAACTCATGCATGCATTCAACCAGGTCTTGCACACACTGCTCATCTTCTCGCATCCGTTTGGGGCCGCATTCCGTGTGCTTCCTCTTTGTCTTTTTTCGGTTTGCAAGGGCATTGTGAGCTGCCCGGATCTGGGCCACATTGTTCACATTTCTGGAGTGCACCAGCAGCTGCTTCTCATTCTGTAGGATAGAGAGCCAACCAGACTTCATTTTGCTACCCTTGTTCATGGTGCATTCGATCCACATGTCCCAGGCCATGTTGGAATAGGGGTTGCCTGTGATGGACTGGGTGAAGTCAGTACGAAGGAACGCAACCTGATCTGCAGGGAGAGCTGTCAACATCGCCCAAAAGTCTGGCAGCCACTTCCCATATCTATTGTTGTCGTAAGCTACCATCCATGGCAGCATCGCACGCAGAGAGCTCACATACTCATCCCAGTTGCATATATGGACCGCATGTACATTCTGCATGAGCGCGTCTGTCATGGACAGGAAATCCCTCCAGTAGTTTGCCATGTCACTGGCCTCAACGTGGGTGAACATGTTGGTGACAAGGCTCTTGAGGTCAGCATCATTCTCTAGTGCCACATGAGCATCAGCGCGGGATTCCTCGGATTGACTCGTATCTCTCAGAATGTCAAGGTTCTCCCTCGTCTCATCAGCCAGGTCGGGCCCGAGGTTCTCCTTCATCAGCTGACACATAAGGGCCTCGTACATGAGTCGCAAGCAGCGTAGCCCCCTCTTATAATGTTTGCCTTTCAGTGCACGATCGACGGAGCCATCGGCAATAACTCCAGCCGCGACAAGTACTTCACCTAGTTCACTACCTTTGTACCGCTTGTAGATGGCACTCATCATCACACACTGTGTATGGAAGGGACCAAGAAAAGGTACAATGGCACTGAATTTGCTTGGGTTTTCGGCCTTGAGCAGGGTGATGAGGACATACACGGGATGATCTCCAACTAAGAAGGCAAAGGGCATGTGCTTAGTTGCGATGATGGTAACCAGCTTGTCCATGACGTCCTTCACAACTGACTTGTCGGGCGGTTGATTGTAAGATGTATGAAAATAAGCCTTGCTTTTGTCCTGCCACATATTCAATCCAGCGTGAAACCCGTTGTACGAAGGGATATTCTGTTCGGCTGCAACAGGGCGGTCACCATTCACATCAGCACGTGCAAGGGCATGAATAATGCTTCGCTGGCGCTGAGGCTCAGTACTCGATGAGACAGTAGTAGGCTTAGGACGGATCGGAGGCTCGCCACGCTTGACGGTCCTATATGGCATAACCGTTTGCATCTCAGAGGCCTTCTCAGTCAGCACGTCCGAGACAGTCTTGGCATGTTTGATCCGCGGTTGCTCATCCTGGGTGTTTGCCTCATGCTTATGTACAAGACGTTCTTCGCGTTGCAGAAACATCCAATTACAGCGGTGTGAAGTACCTCCTCCTGTCAATGTATCGTTCCGAAAATCGTCATTGTCGATGATACTGATGCTTGGTTCCCCTTCAGCGATCTCTGCCGGACAGACCGAGCACCGCTCAAGGTCATGCATTGTCCAAACATCACGTAGCAGAAGCACGTTCGGGTAACTGATCCCCATGCCCAGCTTGTAGTACGAATCAACAAGCTCCTTGCTACGAGTCAATCCGTGAAGGGTGACGGTGGCATTGATGGCGGTAGTGGTGGGTCGCTTTATAATGTACTGTGTGATGAGAGAGGTGAGAGAAAGTGTGCTTGGAGACAGATCTACCCCCATGCTTCCCCTGCAAAGCCGATAGCAACTGCAAAACGACTCGTGGAGGCCATGGGACGAGTTTGATGGACTTGACATCATTTCTGAGCCGCGCAGCCACATTTTGCACCAGTTGCTCACTGCTGACACCAATAGAGGAGATCGCTGCTTCGACATATGAACCGCTCCCAGACGTGTCATAGACTAGGTCGCTCTGGTTTCTCTGAGGGCGAGAGTGGAAGCCGATCTTGTCCTTAAACTCCCGGGTCAGGATATCTTTGATGTAGGATGACTTGACTCCAGATGTTGGGAATCCATACCGAGAAACGATAGAGCTGTAATCTCTGAGGAGGCTCTGCAGTGACCTTAGTTCATGTTCATCAAAGATAACTGTTCTGATGTTATCAAAGAAAATTGTCTGAGCTTCACGGAGAGTGACATTGTGCATGTGGGGAAGTTTGTCATCTTCACTCATTCTCTGGTAGTTACGAACATATTTAAACCAGCATTTGTGATGATATCTGATCTCAAGTGCATACGGCTGATCAGCTGCATAATTGATCAGACAGTTGATTCTGTCGCGCATTAGTTCATCTTCCAGAGCCACCGTATGGCTCTTGAACGCTGCCCATGCATGATCGTACGAAATCAGGACCAACTTTGATTCTGGATGTTTTGCCGACTCCGTCTTACAACACCACACACATTTATTTTTATCGTGTATCAGCCCTAGACTAGATCGCAGCCGCTTGAAAGATGGAGTTGCAGCTGTGGAACTAATGTCAGACGTAGACGAAGACTGAGCTTGGAATTCATCGACAACTCGTTTTTTCTGTCTGTTGTTGGCCTGTTCCAGTTTTGTGGCATTGCATAAGGTCAACCTACATGTATCATGGACACAGTGTCCGACGGGACCTGTATCCCAGTCGATGGATGTATGGACGTCTCCGAACTTGTCAAGACCGCTCCATAACTCTGTATTGTTCTTTAAAGTGTCCCATTTTTCAATTGAGGTAATGGCATCGGTGGCTTTGCTGCAAACCCTTCCACACTGCAGGATACACGGAATGTTGGACATTGTCACAAGCTATGATCCATATCGTGCGGCATACTCATGAATCCCTATAAGAAACACAAGTAGGCCTACGTATTAGATATTGATATGGGGGCAGATAAGAAATTAAGAATAATTTCCATTTGTTAAATGTAGCTATTATTTAGTTAGTAAGCATTTGGACAGCCTGACAGGTCTGATTCAACTAATCAAGAGCTATGACTATCTTATTAGAACAGTTGAATCAGGTGTGTTAGTTCTGGGTTGGAACGAAAACATTCAACAGGACTGGAGTTGAGAACCACTGAGCTAGTTAGCTAACGTTAGCGCACATTATGACAGGGTTGAATTTGGCAAATTTTTGACTCGGATAGTCAATCTGCTTTCTGAGGTAAACTTAACGTGTAGCTCGCTACACCAAAACTAACATTGTTATTATTACTAATATTTCTATTTCATGACACAACAAAAATAGCCTTATGACAGTTTCTACTGAATGGTAATAACAAACGCTGGCTAGCTAACGTTGGCTTGGCTAACTAGCAAGATTACATGATCCATTCGCTAATGTTGACAATACTATCAAAATGGCATAGCCTACCTTTCAACTTGGCACGTTTCTCTTCTTCTTCTTTTCTTCTGTTTTTATACTGCGCCCCGATGGCTTTTGCCTCTTCACAGTTCTCTAACGTTAGTCTTTCTTTCCTCAACGCTCAATTTTAAAAACACTTGACAGATACCCATCAATGCACAGCGCTCTAGCATGTTCTGACTGTGAACACTTAAAGCTGAGGCTCTTAGACCGACCGACCATTTTAGATTTTTGGCTCATTTTCCCTTATGTTAGATTTTTTTTTTTTTTTTTAAATAATGGTTGCAGATATAGAGCCAAAACTGTGCCAAGCAAACGTTTTTTTAAAATTTTTTTTGTATTTGTGGCGCCCCCCTCTGGGTGGCGCTCTAGGCAAACGCCTATATCGCCTGTAGGAAGCTCCGCCCCCATATATAGTACATATATATACTTCAGTTTATAACAGTGAGTGCTTGTTCTACTGCCGTTACCGGTACCTCGTGATCCTGCATGTTCCCGTTCAAAACGTGTATATTTTCTCGACCGGATGGTGGCCATCTTGGATTTGTGGGTCCGAACGATGTCATCGCACCAAACTGATGTCAGAAATTGAATCCTTGTGGCCGACTTACCCCAAAAAGTGCATTTACACATGACTCTAGGCGCTCTGGTTCAAAAGTTAATTTTTTAAGATGGCGCGAGCAGCCATCTTGGATTTGGCCCTCTAGCAAAAATTGCTGGGATTTTTGGGAGGGACCTTGGGTCTATATTTTTTATAAAAGGTCCAATGATGTCAAATCAAGTGTCAAAACATCTTAGCAGAAGAATGGTCACGGAATTGAGGTTCTAGACCCAACTATAAGTAACAGTTCTAGCTACTTGACTTCAGACAAACAATTCAAAAGACAAAATCAACACAATGTATTGAAAGACCAATCTTTATTTCTCTCCTTTTGTTTGTATTATTAAACCCTGTCAATCTAAAAAACTGAGCAACTCAACAGTTAACTTTATATTTCTTATTGTCCAAAGCATCTATTACACTATTTGTTCCCCTCTCATATTCAGAGGATGGATGATTAGAGACTTTGGGGGAGACCTCAGCTTTATGAACGTCCTGTCTGTTGCTTTGGCCGGAGAGGGCTGAGGGTCTTTCCCTCCTCGCAGGGAAAGACCCTGCAGACCTGAGGGAGGAGGACCAGACCTGATGGAGGAGGACCTGCACCAGCTGCACCTACAGAACTTAGCCCATGCTGGGCATAGCTGTTACCACCTGCACAGGCCTAGCCTGTCAATTAACAGATTAACATTTAGTGTAACTTATGTATATTATTTCGTTTTTATTTATTTTTTAAATGGTGATGGTTCATGCTTGATAACTTTTAGTTCACATTTCAATAAATTGTATTTGCACTCCTTTTGTCCGTTATCCTTACTGAAAATGTTAAATTACACATTCACATCTGACTGAAGATTGGCACCATTTATTTATGACGTTCCAAACTCCGCGGAACAAGGCACAAGTGATGTGAAGCTCAAAGTGCAAATGCATTTGATCAGCTGACTTTTTTTTTGCCAAACTTTATAGGCCTGACAATCACACTGTCTCTGTGCAACGTAAAACACAAAACAACACAAATGAAGTTCCTGTTAGACTACAAAACTAGTCAGTGTGCAGGTCTTTGTGTTACAATACAAGTGTCTCTTAGTGAATGTCCTGTACTGCTCTTAAATCTCATCACATCAGCTTCTCCTTTCCCTCTTGGATGTTCTTCTGGACCCTCAGAGAAAGAGAACATGGTGAAGCAGTCCTGTCTCTCAGGCGTGTCCTTTCCTAACAGAAATATCAAAAAACATATTATTGCTGAGCAAGTGTGTTATTTAAGAAAGAGGTGTGTTTGTTTGTTCATAAATATAATGATTTTTTTATTTGAATGTGTTTTTTTAAATCCAACAGTGTACTACAAAGATAATCAGATTATGAATCAACCGTTCTAAATTCATCAACATTGAAATAAATGTATTATTAAAATAATATTTAACTGTTATCAAAACTTAGTGCAACTGTAGAAGCTTGCTCTGTCCGGTTGTCTCACTGAAAGACAAAGGGTGGCAGCTCTCACTATGTGATGTTGCTTGGTAAAATGTAAATGTAACCTTTTGCTAAGAAAGTCCACTCAACATCACTGATGTGTAGGAGATCTAGTATTCAGTCATGTTTAATGGCATGTATATTAGTGTATTGGAGTCATTACTTTATGCATTCTTTGTAAAGCATGAAAAAGGTGTACCTTGGAATCCGTGCTGAAGTTCTCTGCTGCTAGGAGTCCAGATCTGTCTCTCCTCCTCTGGTCCAGGTCTGTCTCTCCTCCTCTGGTCCAGGTCTTCTCTCCTCCTCTGGTCCAGATCTGTCTCTCCTCCTCTGGTCCAGGTCTGTCTCTCCTCCTCTGGTCCAGGTCTGTCTCTCCTCCTCTGGTCCAGGTCTGTCTCTCCTCCTCTGGTCCAGGTCTGTCTCTCCTCCTCTGGTCCAGGTCTGTCTCTCCTCCTCTGGTCCAGGTCTGTCTCTCCTCCTCTGGTCCAGGTCTGTCTCTCCTCCTCTGGTCCAGGTCTGTCTCTCCTCCTCTGGTCCAGGTCTGTCTCTCCTCCTCTGGTCCAGATCTGTCTCTCCTCCTCTGGTCCAGGTCTGTCTCTCCTCCTCTGGTCCAGGTCTGTCTCTCCTCCTCTGGTCCAGATCTGTCTCTCCTCCTCTGGTCCAGGTCTGTCTCTCCTCCTCTGGTCCAGCCTGTCTGGATCACCTTGAGGACACTTTGAACAAACAGATGTAAAGTTACATGCGTGGGTTACAGACTTCTTTCCATGCAAACTACTTTTTATCTTCTTTTAAAAACAGGTCATAATCTTATTGTTATACTTAAGAAATGGCTGGATATCACAGTCCTTATACTGTATCAGTTTGATTGAGTATTATTGTGTAGGTCCTTTTTATTTTACTATTACTTTGGATGAGGTTTTCATGAGTCAGTCAAATTAATTTGTTTTCATGCCATATTCATATGTATCACACACATAGGGGTAAGACACAAACCTATTGAACAAATGCAATGCAATGGATAAGCTTAATTTCCACTGAAGTCACAGATAACGTTATATATCATATTTAAACAAATCATTTCCTTGTCACTAAAGCATTGACTACGCTATTCATCGTCCTTAAATGCAGGAATTAAGTTACATGTTCTGTTCTACAGCCACGATGAGGCTGTTTCTCAAGTGTGAGGATAATACAATTAAAAGAGGCATTGGTAATAATATTAAAAACAACAATGTTTGGGTCGTTCGTCGGATAGGCGGTTAGCTGCAATAAATAACTCCAGTTCAACAAACCATATTACAATATCTAAGGGAACGTTATTTCTGGACCATCTTGAAATGTGACGTTCATATTTTAAAGATACACACATTTCATTGTGAGGTTGATTTAATATACACTAAGCCTCTCTTCAACAATACGTTGACGTTAGCTAGTCTATTGTATGCTATAGTAGAGCATAGCGAATTTAAATGAACCTTAACAATGCATACAGTAACCTAAATAGCAAACTAACTATCTAACGTACAAGGATGACCTTATTTTAGCAACCTCGCACAGAAGCCTTTTGGTAGACAGTAGCATCCCACTTAATGTTTTACACTCTTGGATGCTACGCATAGCATCGTTAGCACAGATGGAGCTACGATTGCTCAAATGCTACCCCAACTCTAAACATTCATTAACGTTAGCTTAATAAAAACACCAGTAACATAACATAAAGTACGCAGGGTTGACTTACCGAAGAAACTGCATTCATGGACGGTCTGTTTCAACGGCAGATAAATCCTATATTTGCAGGACGAATAGTCCACCAGGAACCAACACAAC
>NW_022991344.1:0-35762 GCF_902827175.1 Gymnodraco acuticeps
AGACCTGAAACTGGTCTGAGTCTGGTTGGTTTTAGACCTGAAGCTGTTCCTGAGTCTGGTGGTTTTTTAGTCCTGAAACTGTCCCTGGTCTGGTTGGTTTTAGACCTGAAAACTGTCCCTGAGTCTGGTGGGTTTTAGGCCTGAAACTGTCTCTGAGTTCTGGTGGTTTTAGACCCTGAAGCTGTCCCTGAGTCTGGGTGGTTTTAGACCTGAAACTGTTCCTGAGTCTGGGGTTTTAGACTGAAACGTTCCTGAGGTCTGGTGGTTTTAGTCCTGAAACTGTCTCTGAGTCTGGTGGTTTTAGTCCTGAAACTGTCCCTGAGTCTGGTGGTTTTAGACCTGAAACTGTCTCTGAGTCTGGTGGTTTTAGACCTGAAACTGTCTCTGAGTCTGGTGGTTTTAGACCAGAAGCTGTCCCTGAGTGCAGGGGCGGACTGGGGGGAAAAAGTGGCCCGGGGATTAATTGACAGACAGGCCCACTTAATGCGCGGCATGTATCGGCCGGCCGGCGACGAAAGTATGTTACTTAACAAAAAACCCTATGTATTTTATGTTATTTTGGACCATTATTCATATAGTAATCACATTACCTGAGCCCTTGAGTTGCCTAAGCAAAATAGTTACAGCATATATTTAGTGATTTTAATGTTAACAGATCATTGATGCAATAACATTTGGACCCAATTTGCCTGACTTGATGCATGGAATAAAACATGGGCGTAGGAAGCATCCTCAATGTGGGTGAGACAATTTGACAGGGGGTGTGGGCAGGTGGTGGACCTCACCTCCTCTAGGGGGGGTCCGGGGGCATGCTCCCCCGGGAAGATTTGTTTTAAAATGTTGAAGTTAAATGCATCAATCTGATGCATTTTGAGAGCAAAATTAGGGACTAAATCTATGGATACATCTCTCAACACCAATATGAAACAGAACTGTAAACAGATTTACTTTTTCTTTCAACATTTATTTGAACAGCAAGTGGAGGCAAAAGTGACTGCACCCAGAACAATAAACCTGCTCGCTAACTAGCCTAAACTCAGTAACAGAATGTGGGTTCTGAATGAACGTTCTTCTCCACAGCCGTGCGACCTCTGAGTCAGACGTCACTTCCCCCCTTTTCTATCCTACGGGTGCAGCCACTCCCCCTGAACCCCGTTTCCCCCCCCCCTCCCCTATGCAAGCCCCTCCCTCTGAACCCAGGGCTCGCTACAATACTGTATACACATACACAACAACAAAAAACACTAGAGGGCAGGGCAACATACTTATAAACAATAAGCCCTGTCAATACTTCCCTCTCTACCCTTTTGGGTCTATAAGTGAGCTCATCCATGTGTTGCTTTTAAAAGGAGGAGGCTGGGTTGAAGTGGTTGATTTTGACATTGGGAGCAAGGTTGTAGAAGTCAGTCCCCTCTGGAAAAAATAGGGTGGCCTATGGGTGAGAGACAAAACATATATGCATGTTATGTACTATGTATGATACTGACATCCACCTGAAGCCTTCATTAGAAACAAATGTCATGTTTTTAATGTTGTTTAATAGTCTGCAATAATCACTAATTTATTAGTGTCAAGATGGGAAGTCACATAGTAATAAATGTAAATGTATTATTACCTCACTGAATAGTAGTTTCTGCAGCAGCTCACTTTTCTCTGCAACACCATCTATAATTTGGTCACTATCCAGCATCTTCAAAACATCTGGTTGAGTAGCCATGAGCATAAAGGACTCCAGGTTCTGTTGAGAGAGCGAGCTCCTGAGCTTGTTTTTGATGAATTTTAGTGTTGAAAAGCTTCGCTCGCATGCTACCTGTGTGACAGACAGGGTAAGCAGGAACCTGTATGCAAGGCCAATGATGTGGTATGCATCTGTCAGGAGGTTGTACTGCTTAAGGATACGGTAGCAACACAATGGGCAGTCCTTGCAAGATGAGCACTTTTTATATACCATCTCCGCTTCATCTTCAGCATCCTCTGGCCCAGCCTCTGTTGTCTCGGTTGTGTATTCCTCAAATACAGATGTCTTCAACCTATTCCACTGTCCTGCCAGACTGATGAGCTCACTCTGTAATTTGGCCACCGTTGCTCTGTCATCAAATGGCAGCAAGCACTTGCTTAATTCTTGGAGTGCTGCCTCTGGGAAACCACCGGCATAAGATGTTACCTGGCTGAATCTTTTTGGGTCCAGAAGTGCCAAATCAGCATACAAAGTGCCATTTTTGAGGAAGCGCTGGTGCATGCTTCCTGTGACTGTGTCCATGATTTGATTATGGACATCAATCTTGTATGATGTTTCAGCATCAGTCACAGCCTCATCCTTGGACATCTCTCCAGGCATGGTTTTCTTCTTTCTACCCCGTTTCTGTGGCAGAGCGGCCTCAACCTCCAGCTCAGTCTCCTCACTCTGCTCCTCTGTTTGATTGTTGGCCCACTGGACGAATGTGGCGGCCGCCGTCTTGACTTTCTCGAAGTCTCTGGTCATATCTTTCAGCTGTGTTTCTGCAGCCACAATCATCCGATGAGCTGTCAGGATGTCCATTCCACTTTTCTGAAGGTATTTTGAGACTGGTGAGGTGACCTGGAAAATTCTCAGGAAGATCTGAGCTGTAAGTATTGTTTCATACCTCAGAAGCTGGGTGATGTATCCACGTGCATTGACCCGTGCAGTGGCGTTGATGGTCTGTCCATGTTGAATGGCGGAGAGGGTATGAAGGACATCAACATACAGGGCATTATCTGGCTTTCCAAAAGAGCCAAATACCTTAGTCACAGCAACGTCTTTGGACCACCAGCGTGTCTCTCCAATCGGGGGGGGGCCGTCTGTGTCTTGGGTCTTTGCTCTCCTTCTCCCAGATGTTCATCCTCTGGTAGGACACTCTGATGAAGACAGCGATGTTGTTCAACAGGGAAAAAAGAGACCCACTTGCCAATACACATTGTGTTGTGTCTGCCAGGACGACGTTCAGGACGTGTGCGTAGCACCATACATGGACATGGGTGGGGGACATTTTGGCGAGCAGTGCAGAGAAGCCTTTATATTGGCCTTGCATATTGGAGGCCCCATCGGTGGAATCTCCAATACACTGCCTCACATCCAGTTTCATGGTCTCCAGTACTTCATTCACAACAAGTTGTGCAAAGTACTGCCCAGTGGATGCCTCACATTTAATCACAGCAACAAGTCGCTCATGAACAATGTCTGTCACATATCGTATGACAACAGAGCACTGATCTTGGGCTGTGATGTCCTGTGTGGTGTCAATCTGGACAGAATACATGCCAGATTCCCGGACTTCAGTGGCGATGGTGGCCTTCATTAGGCGTTGGATGGTGGTGATGATGTAGTTGATGGTTGTTTTGGATAGGAGAGTGACAAGGGAACCTCTACCTTGTCTTAAACCAGACTGGTGTATTTGCTTGCTCTTTTCTATACAGAGAGTGAGGTGTTCCTTGAGACACACATCATATTTTCCCAGCAAAAACAATCATCTCTAAAAAGTTACCATGATCAATGGTGTCATCATCTAGTGTATATAATGCCTCCGCCTGCGTGCCCCTGTAGCTCAAACCCCTTTGACCAATGAGTTTCAACACATCTATGATGCGCTCCAACACTTGACGCTTCCTGCGGACTTCCTCTCGTGACGTGAAATCTGAGGTCCCATGAGAAGGTCCTGAATTGTGTTTTTTTGAGAATCTGAGGAAATATGCCTCAGCGCAACCTCTGTGAGCATGGCTCTGCTCATGCTCCTCGACTCTCTGATGTATGTGTGTGAAGTTGGTCATGCCAGTGATGAAGGAGTTGCTATCTCTAGGATTAGCAAAAGCCATACAAGGGAGCAGAAGAGTACTTCTCTGGCTCACTGTATGATAGCCATTCCTGTTTGTGCCGTCTTTGCAAAAAAAGCCCTCTGCACTACAGCCTTGTCTGCCTTCTGCTGGGGGTGTGAAACGGAAAAACGGAGAATAGGTCTAATGTGCCTGACATCGGCCTAGTGAAATAATCAACTGGGGTGGCACTGACATCCTGGCCTTGACTAACTCTGTCAGTGTCAGCAGCAGGATCATCTTCAGCCTACATAAATGATTAGTATTGATTAGTATGTTACGTTATTATGTTACCACCATGTTATTATTATGTATGTAAACCAAGTAAAGTCTTAAAGACAGTAACAGGCTAATTTCCACCAGACAGTAACTTTAGTTGCAGGTTGACAAATAATGGACCCTTTATTATTTTTAGTATTAATAAGGTATCCTAACGTCTAAGCTAATCAAACAAAAGACAGTATAAGCAATCATAGTAGTCTCATTGATTCACCAGCCCAAGTCAAGTGGCTATAATGTTCAAATAGATTACCGTTGTCAATGAGTGAAGCAAATCTACCAGCAGCTTGCATATTTCACCAGAATTTGGTCAGTGAATGGTGTTAATTTTACCCTGTCCCTGTGAACACACAATGTACTGTAGGCAATAGGCTATCTAGCTAATGCATTAGCTGTCCCTGTGAACACACAATGTACTGTAGGCAATAGGCTAGCTAGCTAATGCATTAGCTGTCCCTGTGAACACACAATGTACTGTAGGCAATAGCCTAGCTAGCTAGAAATAGGCTAGCTAGCTAATATTACCTCATCTGCTACATTAAAAAGCAAGCTAGCATTAGCCAAATGAGGATTTTCACTTTCAGCATCAATCATAACATTAACTTACCATCATATCACTGCTGGTACTGGGCTCTAGATGCCGCTGTGCTGTGTCAGTTTCATTGCTGGACTCACTGCCACTGGGAATGGCCGCTGTGTCGGCTAACGTTACATCAGCTTCTCCGGTGGTGGTTGTACTACAACTAGAACCAGCTGCAGGACCAAACGAAAAGTCTGTAATTTTTTTTGATTTTGCTGAACCTTCCTCAAGTGCTTTCATTTTTTTATCCCTAAGTTTTTGTGCACCTCCTTTACGCTTTGGAGCTTGTTTATCCATCAGTAACTCACTCCTGATCTTTCACTGCGCAGTGACAGCTGCTACGGGCCTGATGGGGAGTGGCCGGCCCGGAACACTTACAAATGTGGGCACTTACAAATGTGGGCCGGTAGGATTTAGTTAAGCAAAAAAAAAAAGGGAGTGGCCGGTATACTTACAAATGTGGGCCGGTAGGATTTAGGCAAAAAAAAAATTTTTAAAAAAATAAAAATGTATTTATTGTTTTGGCCCTCCGGCCCACGCACAGCACCGGCCCACCGGGGAAACTCCCGGTATTCCCGATGGCCAGTCCGCCCCTGCCTGAGTCTGGTGGTTTTAGTCCTGAAACTGTCTCTGAGTCTGGTGGTTTTAGTCCTGAAACTGTCTCTGAGTCTGGTGGTTTTAGACCTGAAACTGTCTCTGAGTCTGGTGGTTTTAGACCTGAAACTGTCCCTGAGTCTGGTGGTTTTAGTCCTGAAACTGTCTCTGAGTCTAGTGGTTTTTAGTCCTGAAACTGTCTCTGAGTCTGGTGGTTTTAGACCTGAAACTGTCTCTGAGTCTGGTGGTTTTAGACCTGAAACTGTCTCTGAGTCTGGTGGTTTTAGTCCTGAAACTGTCTCTGAGTCTGGTGGTTTTAGTCCTGAAACTGTCCCTGAGTCTGGTGGTTTTAGTCCTGAAACTGTCCCTGAGTCTGGTGGTTTTAGACCTAAAACTGTCCCTGAGTCTGGTGGTATTAGACCTAAAACTGTCTCTGAGTCTGGTGGTTTTAGTCCTGAAACTGTCCCTGAGTCTGGTGGTTTTAGTCCTGAAACTGTCCCTGAGTCTGGTGGTTTAGTCCTGAAACTGTCCCTGAGTCTGGTGGTTTTAGTCCTGATGCTGTCTCTGAGTCTGGTGGTTTTAGTCCTGATGCTGTCTCTGAGTCTGGTGGTTTTAGTCCTGATGCTGTCTCTGAGTCTGGTGGTTTTAGTCCTGAAACTGTCTCTGAGTCTGGTAGTTTTAGACCTGAAACTGTCCCTGAGTCTGGTGGTTTTAGTCCTGAAACTGTCCCTGAGTCTGGTGGTTTTGGACCTGAAACTGTCCCTGAGTCTGGTGCTTTTAGACCTGAAACTGTCCCTGAGTCTGGTGGTTTTAGTCCTGAAACTGTTCCTGAGTCTGGTGGTTTTAGACCTGAAACTGTTCCTGAGGCAGCAGACAGAACAGATTGTTGCTGGGGCGATGGGGGTCTTTATAATCCTGAGGTCTTTCTTCCTTTGCCGCTGGGTGTAGAGGTCTTCCATGGATGGATTGATGATGATGATAGTGATGAAGATTATGTTGTATCTGTTTCAGGTTCTTGTGTCATCTCCCTGCTCATAGCAGCTCATCAGAGGGCTGCTTCATGTCCAACAAGGTAAACCCGTCCAGGGGTAGACATTAAGGGTACAATTGTATTATCATTGGCCCACCATTGTAACCACTGGCCTGGAGCATTCGTCCAAAACAAATCGATTAATAATGAAGAAAATTAACACATTTGTTGCAATAGTAATTTATGCACTAACTACATTGCTACTTGTACTACAACATTTCAATCATCAGTTCTTCCTCATTTTCCTCAATTGTTCATATTTGGTTTATTAAAATAATGATATCGTGGTCATTGTTAAAAAATGTCTGCTATTATTATGAGTATTATTATTAGTATAATGCGCTTTCTGCCTTCCTGTCATTAGGAGTTAGACATGTAATGGCTATGTAATAGATTAGATCCTTCATTCTCCTGCTGGGACATTTCCCTAAAGCCAATACCTTATATTGTCTACTCTTCACTTACTGTCAGCATAGGTCGGCATTGATGTACAGAGCCGACAGAAGACCTTGTTTATACTGGCATCATATTGAGAGGTGCAGTGACGCATCCTAAAACCAGGAAGTAAGCTGCTGGTTCCCTCCACAGAAAGCAATGGGATTTCTCCACAGGGTTTGGAAAATAGCTGGAAATAAGGTCTGTGGAAAACAAACCTGTTTGATAAATGCACTTTTTGTTCAGCCGGATAATCTCCACATGTCTACCCTACTTTTATAATGTTCGAATCATAAAATCGATAGATTATAAAAGGGTTTTAGGATGCGTCACTGCACCACTAGAAGCCAACTCCATCCATCAAGCTGAAACTTTCTCTCCCTCTTCTTCTCATGCTCCCTGTCACTCTCCTTTAACTCCTCCGGTGACTTATTTGAAGATTGTTTTTTGCCCGGCGCTTGCCCGGTTACCGCTGGTATTAAAACATTTTGGCGAATGGTTAGAGGGCGCAATAGTCTGTAGTGAAGGAGCGCGCTCCCCGCTCACGGGAGCCCTGCTCGCGCTGCGCTCCGCAGCAAACAGCTGTTTGCTTTTCACCCAACAACGACAACCGCCTCATGAAACGCTTTGTTGTAGCGTTAATAAACAAAACAATTTAACTACATTGCTCGTCAAAATACCAATACCACAGGACATTTTTTTTAAAAAAGCAATATTTTTAGTGGCCCGAGCGGGCAAGTGGAAAGTACGGTATGCTGGCCCGGGGTGTCTAAATAGTGCTTCCGGGCCAGCGGGCCATTTATAATGTCGAGACCCTGCCGTCTGTCTTCATCTGGCATCAATAATCATATACATACAGTGTGCACAATTATTTGGCAACTGAGTATTTTGACCACATCACAATTTTAAAGCAATTTTTCCAGCTCCAAGCTATATACACTTGAATGCCTATTAGATTCAAGCATATCAGTTGATCTGTATTTGTGTAATGAGGGAGGGTGTGGCCTAAGGAGATCAACACCCTATATTGAGGTGACCATAATTGTTATGCAACGTCTTTTCCTCAGGCATGATGGGCCAGAAAGGGGATTTAACTGACGCGTCTTTAGAGATGCGGCCTCGCCAAGTCTTTAGAGATGCGACTGCGCCAAAACTTTAGAGATGCGACCGCGCCAAGTCTTTAACGATGCGACCGCGCCAAGTCTTTAGAGATGTGACTGCGCCAAGTCTTTAGAGATGTGACTGCGCCAAGTCTTTAGAGATGTGACTGCGCCAAGTCTTTAACGATGTGACCGTGTCGGGTCTTTAGAGATGTGACCGCACCAAGTCTTTAGAGATGCGACTGCGCCAAGTCTTTAACGATGTGACCGTGTCGGGTCTTTAGAGATGTGACCGCACCAAGTCTTTAGAGATGCGACTGCGCCAAGTCTTTAACGATGTGACTGTGTCGGGTCTTTTGAGATGCGACCGCGCCAAGTCTTTAGAGATGCGACCGCGCCAAGTCTTTTGAGATGCGACCGCGCCAAGTCTTTAACGATGCGACCGCGCCAAGTCTTTAGAGATGTGACCGCGCCAAGTCTTTAGAGATGTGACCGTGTCGGGTCTTTTGAGATACGACCGCGCCAAGTCTTTAACGATGCGACCGCGCCAAGTCTTTAGAGATGTGACCGCGCCAAGTCTTTAGAGATGTGACTGCGCCAAGTCTTTAGAGATGTGACTGCGCCAAGTCTTTAGAGATGTGACCGCGCCAAGTCTTTAGAGATGTGACTGCGCCAAGTCTTTAGAGATGTGACTGCGCCAAGTCTTTAGAGATGTGACTGCGCCAAGTCTTTAGAGATGTGACTGCACCAAGTCTTTAGAGATGTGACTGCGCCAAGTCTTTAACGATGCGACCACGCCAAGTCTTTAGAGATGTGACTGCGCCAAGTCTTTAGAGATGTGACTGCGCCAAGTCTTTAACGATGTGACTGTGTCGGGTCTTTAGAGATGTGACCGCACCAAGTCTTTAGAGATGCGACTGCGCCAAGTCTTTAACGATGTGACTGTGTCGGGTCTTTTGAGATGCGACCGCGCCAAGTCTTTAGAGATGCGACCGTGTCGAGTCTTTAGAGATGCGACTGCGCCGAGTCTTTAGAGATGCGACCGCGCCAAGTCTTTAGAGATGCGACCGTGTCGAGTCTTTAGAGATGCGACTTGCGCCAAGTCTTTAGAGATGCGACCGTGTCGTGTCTTTAGAGATGTGACCGCGCCAAGTCTTTAGAGATGCGACCGTGTCGTGTCTTTAGAGATGTGACCGCGCCAAGTCTTTAGAGATGCGACCGTGTTGAGTCTTTAGAGATGCGACCGCGCCAAGTCTTTAGAGATGCGACCGCGCCAAGTCTTTAGAGATGCGACCGCGCCAAGTCTTTAGAGATGTGACCGTGTCGAGTCTTTAGAGATGCGACCACGCCAAGTCTTTAGAGATGGGACCGTGTCGAGTCTTTAGAGATGTGACCGCGCCGAGTCTTTAGAGATGTGACCGTGTCGAGTCTTTAGAGATGCGACCGTGTAGGGTCTATTGAGATGCGACCGCGCCAAGTCTTTAGAGATGTGACCGCGCCGGGTCTTTCGAGATGTGACCGTGTCGAGTCTTTAGAGATGTGACCGTGTCGGGTCTTTAGAGATGCAACCGCGCTAAGTCTTTAGAGATGCGACCGCGTTGCGTCTTTAACGATACTACGACATCGTAACTTTAGAGATGCGACGACATCACTGAATTCTAATGAACGTGTTCTCCTTGTCTTCTCCTGCAGGAGAACATCCTCCTCCGCGATGAGGCGTTACAGGAGGAGCGTTTGGAGGGTTTCCTCTGCCCCTCAGAGGAGGAGCAGCGCGAGAGTCGCTTCCACGCAGACGCTGGACCTTCATCGTCCAAGAGGAAGATCTCTGAGAGGTCGGAGGACGAGGATCTGACGGCCCCAAAGAGAGGCTGTCCCTCCCCCTTCTCCCCCACTGTGGACCTCACCGGGTGGGAGAGCAGACAGCAGCAGGAGGAGGACGACCGGAGGCTGGCTCTGGTGCTGCAGAAGGAGCTGGACCAGGAGGAGAGGCAGAGAGCCAGTGACCGACGCAAAGGGTCCGCAGAGCCCTACCTGCTGCGGCAGAACAGGGGCAGCACCAAGACTTCCAGCACCAATACCTCCAGCACCAAGACCTCCAGCAGGGGCAGCACCAGGACCTCCAGCTGCCCTGAGACCTCCAGCAGGGGCGGCCCTGAGACCTCCAGCAGGGGCAGCCCTGAGACCTCCAGCAGGGGCAGCCCTGAGACCTCCAGCAGGGGCAGCACTGAGACCTCCAGCAGGGGCAGCACTGAGACCTCCAGCAGGGGCAGTCCTGAGACCTCCAGCAGCGCCGATACCCCCAGCTCAAAGACCTCCTCCTCCAGGCGCAGTAAGCAGGCCACCCTGATGGAGATGTTCAGCCTGAGCAGCTGAAGGGGGTCCTCAGAGACCTCCTCCCCTGGAGCTAAAACATGTAGTTTTGAAGTTTTGGACTTTTTAAAAATCTGTTTTTAAATCAAGTTTTTTGCAGATGTGTCACTGCGGTACTCTCATCAGGAGAGTAGACCTGGTCCCTCTGAAACCTGCAGATCTGCTGACTTTCTCTGCTTATATTCAGGTGAAATTCTATGGACATTAAACACCTGGACTCTGAGGACCTGTGTGGACTTTTAAGATGTTTTTTTAAGATGTTCTCTGACATGTACAAACACTAATGTAGAGCATGCAGACTGATGAGCGAATAAATAAGTCTCCTGTGTGGTTCAGATCTATTCATCTCGTTTGGGTAACTTGTGTGCTTTTATTCTGTTTTTAGCACTTCTTAACACGTGGCTTGTGAGGTCATTCATTCTTTTATGACTCGTATGATTTTTTGTTTTTTAACAATATTTTTATTGAAGTTTTCAAATATGGACGTTACACATACATACAATAACGAACATTACACATACATAAAATAAAATAATGAACATTTCACATACATGGTCAGTCTAGGTGGCAGATACAGTATAAAATCAAATGGCATGTAAATAAACACAGGTCAGTATACAGATGATACAGAACAAAAATCTGAAAGAATATGACATGGGCGACTACACTGTAGAATCGTATTCCCGTTGCCCTCTTCCCCGCCCCGGTCTTTGGTGTTATTAATCATTACCAACATTATTTTTCAGAAACTCCATGAAGCTCCCCCAGATATTTTCGAAAACTGCCAGCTTTCCTTTAGTAATGTATGTTAGTTTTTCTAAAGCGACACATGTTGACAGATCCTTAAAATATGTATTCATACTAGGTTTGTTCACATTTTTCCATTCTATAGCTATTGCCCTCTTAGCTTGTAAAAGACACAAGTCTATAAGTGCACGCTCACTCTTCTTAGAAACAAAGTATTTTGGATAAATACCCAGGATGCACAACTTTGGCTGACAAGGGATTTTTTGTTTTGTTATCTGGTTAATCGTGTTAAGAGCCTCCTTCCAAAAACGATTGACCACATTACATTCCCACAAACAGTGAAAGAGTGATCCTTTAGCATCGTTACATTTAAAGCAGGTGTCTGGGGTATTGGGATTAAAGTGATGTAGTTGTGATGGCGTTATATATGTTCTTAAAATCCAATTGTATTGTATCAACTAAATGCCAATCTCCTTAATCGGTCGTGTTAACATCTTAAAAATGAATACATTACCCAAATTGCTCTATTTGTTTCAATCAATCCCCTTACCCCCATCTGAGTCATTTTTTCAAAAATTTAAGAAAATAATAGATGCTCTAGGCTCCGGTTTACCCTACTTTACTTGCCTTATGACAGAGGGGGTCTAAAACTGCCCAACCTACGCTGGTACTATTGGGCAGCACAACTGAGAGCAGCCATGTGCTACTTCTCCCCAGAGGAAGCTCCAGCGTGGGTCAAGATTGAAGCATGCTCAGATCAAGGGTTATCGCTTAGTAGCAATCTTTATTCTTCTGAGCCAAAGAAGCTCGGGAAAAACACAAACAAAACCTTTCTAAGAAATACCATACACATCTGGCATGAGGTCCAAAGATATATAGGGGACACCCCCACTGTCAGGTTTCACCCCCATATGGGGCAATAGTCCATTTATACCTGGTAGAGAAGATGCTGGTTTTAAGACTTGGGCGAACAAGGGATTAAGCAGGATTACCGATTTGTACAATGATGGAAAATTAATGTCATTTACTGAAATATAAGAAAAGTATGATATTCCTTCTAAGCACTTCTTTAAGTTTTTACAAATAAGACATTTTATCTCTGTATCTCAAAACCGCTCACTTACTCAGCCACCTCTCTTAATGTTGGAAGACATTACAGTTAAACACGTGGTTGGTAGAGGCCAGCTATCGCTGCTCTATCAAATCTTTGTAGACAAGTCACCTGAATCTTCAGAAGATAAACTTAAAAGCTGGAGGCTTGATTTACAAGAGGAAATCTCTGAAAAAGAATGGTCTGAATTGTGCCTGAAGGCTCAAACACAAACAATCAACACACGGTCCATCTGTTAAGCGATTCTACCACGGAGTCTACAACAGGGTTATAGTTGGCTGGAACCAGATCATTCATTTCAGGTGTGATTTTTATTCCTAAATAGGTGAATCCTTCCCTATGAGCTGAAAAGGGAGTTTGTATTCTATGTTGCTGCCTCTCTTGTTCATTTAGATAAAGTATTGAGGATGTATGCATATTTATTTTGTAGCCTGAACATTCCCCAAAGGTCGTAATTAGTTCTAACAGAGATGGTACAGAATACTCAAGATTTGATCAAAAAAGAACAACATCGTCCGCATTAAGTGATATTCGATGATCCAAGTCACCTACTGAGATCCCAGATATAGATGGAGAGTCTCTAATAGCCATGGCAAATGGCTCCATTGCTAACAGAAACAGCAATGGGGAGAGGGGGCAGCCCTGACGTGTAGATCTGTACAATGAGAAGGATGTAGAAGTAACATTATTTGTCACCACTTCAGCTGTTGGGTTTTTATATATCCTCCTGATCCATTTGAGAAAGCCTTCGCCTATTCCAAACCTCTCCAACACTTCAAACAAATACTTCCACTCAATTCGGTCGAAGGCCTTCTCTGCATCTAAGGACAGCAGTGCCATGTTAGGTGACCCTCTTTTTTCATAAAGAATATTTAGTACCCTTCTAACATTATGAAAAGCTTGCCTTCCCTGAATAAAACCATTTTGATCATCTTTAATCATGGAAGGCAGTAGTTTGTTTGGGCGTCTCTCGACAACGTCTTGCATAACATGTTGCTATCTGTATTAAGCAGTGAGATTGGTCTGTACGATGCATAGTCAGTGGGGTCCTTTCCTGGTTTTAGCATCAGAGTGATTAGTGCCCCTCTAAGAGATAGTGGTAGGTCCTCCTTTTCGTATGACTCCAACAGCATATCCAAAAGAGGTTGTAGTAGCTTATCTTGAAATCGTTTATAGATTTCTATAGGAAGCCCATCTGGACCAGCCACCTTTCCCCCCGTCATGCTGGTTATGGCTTCTGAAAGCTCGTCAGTTCCTATGATATGGTCTAGTTTTCCTTTTGAATCAGTTGAAATAGTGGGGAAAACTAATGAACTTAGAAAATGTTCCTGTTGGCCTGGATCTTCATGTTCGGATGTATAACGTTTTTCATAAAACATTTTAAAAGCACTATTTATTTCTGCTTGGTCATTTGTTAATTTACCATTTGTTTTAATGCTGTTGATAGCCCTTTCAGATTGCAATTTTTTAATACGCCAAGCCAATATTTGGCCCGCCTTTTCTCCCTGATCGTAGTAGCTTTGTTTTAATCTTAGTAAGCTAGCAGCTGTCTGGTTACTCGATAATTCACTATATTGAGTCCTTAGGACCAAGAGTTTTGCTTGCAGTTCTTGGGTCGTATGATGTTTTAATGCTTTGTCAAGCACTTTGTGACTAAGTCTAGGAAAAGTGCTTTATAAATACATTTTACTTACTTAAATGATAGTGGTTTACACCGGAGAGAAATAGCTGTCACACTGAGACATGAGATAGTGTGGACCAGAACTTTAAAGGTCTCCTATCATGCAAAAGTCACTCTCTGATGTCTTCTCTACATCACCATGTGTCCCCGGTGTGTCCCCCGTGTGTCAGGAGACTCTCAAAGTGATGTCTTCTCTACATCACCATGTGTCCCCGTGTGTTGGGAGACTCTCAAAGTGATGTCTTCTCTACATCACCATGTGTCCCCGGTATGTCCCCGTGTGTCGGGAGACTCTCAAAGTGATGTCTTCTCTACATCACCATGTGTCCCCGGTGTGTCCCCCGTGTGTCAGGAGACTCTCAAAGTGATGTCTTCTCTACATCAACATGTGTCCCCCGTGTGTCAGGAGACTCTCAAAGTGATGTCTTCTCTACATCACCATGTGTCCCCGTGTGTTGGGAGACTCTCAAAGTGATGTCTTCTCTACATCACCATGTGTCCCCGGTATGTCCCCGTGTGTCGGGAGACTCTCAAAGTGATGTCTTCTCTACATCACCATGTGTCCCCGGTGTGTCCCCCGTGTGTCAGGAGACTCTCAAAGTGATGTCTTCTCTACATCACCATGTGTCCCCCGTGTGTCAGGAGACTCTCAAAGTGATGTCTTCTCTACATCACCATGTGTCCCCGTGTGTTGGGAGACTCTCAAAGTGATGTCTTCTCTACATCACCATGTGTCCCCGGTATGTCCCCGTGTGTCGGGAGACTCTCAAAGTGATGTCTTCTCTACATCACCATGTGTCCCCGGTGTGTCCCCCGTGTGTCAGGAGACTCTCAAAGTGATGTCTTCTCTCCATCACCATGTGTCCCCGGTGTGTCGGGAGACTCTCAAAGTGATGTCTTCTCTACATCACCATGTGTCCTCGGTGTGTCAGGATACTCTCAAAGTGGTGTCTTCTCTACATCACCGTGTGTGTCCCCGGTGTGTCAGGAGACTCTCAAAGTGATGTCTTCTCTACATCACCGTGTGTCCCCGGTGTGTCCCGGTGTGTCGGGAGACTCTCAAAGTGATGTCTTCTCTACATCACCATGTGTCCCCGGTGTGTCCCCCGTGTGTCAGGAGACTCTCAAAGTGATGTCTTCTCTACATCACCGTGTGTGTCCAGTGTGTCAGGAGACTCTCAAAGTGATGTCTTCTCTACATCACCATGTGTCCCCGGTGTGTCCCCCGTGTGTCGGGATACTCTCAAAGTGATGTCTTCTCTACATCACCGTGTGTCCCCGGTGTGTCAGGAGACTCTCAAAGTGATGTCTTCTCTACATCACCGTGTGTGTCCCCGGTGTGTCAGGAGACTCTCAAAGTGATGTCTTCTCTACATCACCGTGTGTGTCCCCGGTGTGTCAGGAGACTCTCAAAGTGATGTCTTCTTTACATCACCATGTGTCCCCGGTGTGTCAGGAGACTCTCAAAGTGATGTCTTCTCTACATCACCATGTGTCCCCGTGTGTCGGGAGACTCTCAAAGTGATGTCTTCTCTACATCACCATGTGTCCCCGGTATGTCCCCGTGTGTCGGGAGACTCTCAAAGTGATGTCTTCTCTACATCACCATGTGTCCCCGGTGTGTCCCCCGTGTGTCAGGAGACTCTCAAAGTGATGTCTTCTCTACATCACCATGTGTCCCCGGTGTGTCCCCCGTGTGTCGGGATACTCTCAAAGTGGTGTCTTCTCTACATCACCGTGTGTCCCCGGTGTGTCAGGAGACTCTCAAAGTGATGTCTTCTTTACATCACCATGTGTCCCCGGTGTGTCAGGAGACTCTCAAAGTGATGTCTTCTCTACATCACCATGTGTCCCCGTGTGTCGGGAGACTCTCAA
Source organism: Gymnodraco acuticeps (assembly GCF_902827175.1). Classification (NCBI taxonomy): domain Eukaryota; kingdom Metazoa; phylum Chordata; class Actinopteri; order Perciformes; family Bathydraconidae; genus Gymnodraco; species Gymnodraco acuticeps. Next base: position 15,631 of record NW_022991344.1, read on the forward strand.
AGTGATGTCTTCTCTACATCACCATGTGTCCCCGGTATGTCCCCGTGTGTCGGGAGACTCTCAAAGTGATGTCTTCTCTACATCACCATGTGTCCCCGGTGTGTCCCCCGTGTGTCAGGAGACTCTCAAAGTGATGTCTTCTCTACATCACCATGTGTCCCCGGTGTGTCCCCCGTGTGTCGGGATACTCTCAAAGTGGTGTCTTCTCTACATCACCGTGTGTGTCCCCGGTGTGTCAGGAGACTCTCAAAGTGATGTCTTCTCTACATCACCGTGTGTCCCCGGTGTGTCAGGAGACTCTCAAAGTGATGTCTTCTTTACATCACCATGTGTCCCCGGTGTGTCAGGAGACTCTCAAAGTGATGTCTTCTCTACATCACCGTGTGTCCCCGGTGTGTCCCGGTGTGTCGGGAGACTCTCAAAGTGATGTCTTCTTTACATCACCATGTGTCCCCGTGTGTCGGGAGACTCTCAAAGTGATGTCTTCTCTACATCACCATGTGTCCCCGGTGTGTCAGGATACTCTCAAAGTGATGTCTTCTCTACATCACCATGTGTCCCCCGTGTGTCAGGAGACTCTCAAAGTGATGTCTTCTCTACATCACCATGTGTCCCCCGTGTGTCAGGAGACTCTCAAAGTGATGTCTTCTCTACATCACCGTGTGTCCCCCGTGTGTCAGGAGACTCTCAAAGTGATGTCTTCTCTACATCACCATGTGTCCCCCGTGTGTCAGGAGACTCTCAAAGTGATGTCTTCTCTACATCACCGTGTGTCCCCCGTGTGTCAGGAGACTCTCAAAGTGATGTCTTCTCTACATCACCGTGTGTCCCCGGTGTGTCAGGAGACTCTCAAAGTGATGTCTTCTCTACATCACCGTGTGTCCCCGGTGTGTCAGGAGACTCTCAAAGTGATGTCTCCTCTACATCACCATGTGTCCCCGGTGTGTCAGGAGACTCTCAAAGTGATGTCTTCTCTACATCACCGTGTGTCCCCCGTGTGTCAGGAGACTCTCAAAGTGATGTCTTCTCTACATCACCATGTGTCCCCGTCAGGAGACTCTCAAAGTGATGTCTTCTCTACATCACCGTGTGTCCCCGGTGTGTCAGGAGACTCTCAAAGTGATGTCTTCTCTACATCACCGTGTGTCCCCCGTGTGTCAGGATACTCTCAAAGTGATGTCTTCTCTACATCACCGTGTGTCAGGAGACTCTCAAAGTGATGTCTTCTCTACATCACCGTGTGTCCCCGGTGTGTCAGGAGACTCTCAAAGTGATGTCTCCTCTACATCACCATGTGTCCCCGGTGTGTCAGGAGACTCTCAAAGTGATGTCTTCTCTACATCACCGTGTGTCCCCGGTGTGTCAGGAGACTCTCAAAGTGATGTCTTCTCTACATCACCGTGTGTCCCCCGTGTGTCAGGAGACTCTCAAAGTGATGTCTTCTCTACATCACCATGTGTCCCCGGTGTGTCAGGAGACTCTCAAAGTGATGTCTTCTCTACATCACCGTGTGTCCCCGGTGTGTCAGGAGACTCTCAAAGTGATGTCTTCTCTACATCACCGTGTGTCCCCCGTGTGTCAGGAGACTCTCAAAGTGATGTCTCCTCTACATCACCATGTGTCCCCGGTGTGTCAGGAGACTCTCAAAGTGATGTCTTCTCTACATCACCGTGTGTCCCCCGTGTGTCAGGAGACTCTCAAAGTGATGTCTTCTCTACATCAACGTGTCTCAAAGTGTCAGAAATAAACAAAAATGGGAGAAAGCTCAGGGAGAGCAACAGAGGAGGGATCCCTCTCCCAGGACGGACAGACGTGCAATAGATGCCGTGTGTAAATTGAAAAGATAATACATTTGCAACATAGGTAGTCCAAATGTTTGGAAATGCATGTGTGTATAATAGGAAGATGAATCCACGAGGATATCCATCCAGGACCTATGATCCAGGACCACAGCCACGACTCAAGATCCAGGGCTCGCGATCCAGGACAGAGGAGCGCAGGATCATCCATGACTCCGGATCCCGGCGTGTATAGACACCAAAAAGAAAGACATTTGGGGAAGCTGGGTTAATGGGAACATGAGAGTACACAGGTATAGACAGAGAGAAGGAAGAAGTAAGATGTCCACCGACAAACTAAGCCTATATCAGCAAAACTAGGGGCTGAATCTAATCAGCCCTAACTATAAGCTTTATCAAAAAGGAAGGTCTTAAGCGCACTCTTAAAAACGGATAGGGTGTCTGCCGCCCGAACACAAACTGGAAGCTGATTCCACAAATGTGGAGCTTGATAAGAAAAGGCTCTGGCTCCCATTGTACTTTTAGAGACTCTAGGAACAACCAACAACCCTGCATTCTTGGAACGCAATGCCCTAGTAGGACAGTAGGGTATAATGAGTTATTTAAGGTAAGATGGCGCCTGCCCATTAAGGGCTTTGTAGGCGAGAAGAAGAATTTTAAATTCTATCCTGTGTTCTATAGGGAGCCAGTGTAAGGCAGCCAGAACAGGAGTAATGTGGTCCCTTTTCCTAACTCTGGTTAGTACACGAGCTGCAGCATTTTGAATCAGCTGAAGCGACTTGACTGACTTCTTGGTACACCCTGATAATAAAGAGTTACAATAATCCAGCCTTGAAGTAACAAATGCATGGAATAGTTTCTCTGCATCGTTTTGAGGCAAGATATGCCTGATTTTTGCAATGTTACGTAGATGGAAGTAGGCGGTCCTTGAGATTGATTTTATGTGGGCGTTAAAGGATAAATCCTGATCAAATATAACACCAAGATTCATTACAGTCTCACTGGAGGCCAAATGAATGCCATCCATAGTTAGTATATCTTTAGATCATTTGTTTCGTAGATTCTTCGGGCCGAGTACAATAACTTCAGTTTTGGTCGTGTTTAACATCAAAAAGTATAACTTCATCCACGTTTTTAAGTCCTTGAGGCAGTCTTGAATTTTATTTAGATGATTAATTTCATCAGGCTTGATTGATAAATATAGTTGAGTATCATCCGCATAACAATGAAAGTTTACAGAATGATTCCTTATCATATTGCCTAACGGAAGCATATATAATGTGAACAAAATAGGTCCGAGCACTGAGCCCTGTGGCACTCCATGGCTAACTTTGGTTTGCGTGGAAGATTCATCATTGACACGTACAAACTGAGAGCGTTCAGATAGATAGGACCTAAAGCAGCCTAAAGCAGTTCCCTGTATGCCAACTAAGTGCTCTAGTCTTTGCAATAAGATATCATGGTCGATAGTATCAAATGCAGCACTGAGATCGAGCAAGACAAGAATAGAGACACGTCCCTTGTCAGAGGCTATTAGAATGTCATTTGTGACTTTAACCAGAGCTGTCTCTGTGCTGTGATGTGTTCTAAAGCCAGACTGAAAATCTTCAAATAAATCATTGTTTTTTAAGTAATCAGCTGTTTAGCGACCGCTTTCTCAAGAATCTTTGAGAGGAACGGAAGATTGGAAATAGGTCTATAATTGGCTAAAACCTCTGGATCGAGGTTGTGCTTTTTAAGAAGCGGTTTTATCACTGCTACTTTGAATGATTGTGGAACATATCCTGATAATAAAGACATATTCATAATATTTAATAAATAAGTGCTAATTAATGGAAAAACTTCCTTCAACAGCTTCGTTGGAATTGGGTCTAACATACACGTTGATGGTTTAGAAGAGAGAATCATTGAATTTAATTGTTCAAGGTTTATGGCTGAAAAGCATTCTAGTTTACTATCTAGTGTAATATTAGAACTCACGCTTCCGGGAGCTATTGATAACACTATACTGGTCAAAGGCAAGAGGTCATTAATTTTGTTTCTAAGAGTAACAGTTTTATCATTAAAAAAGCACATAAAATCATTGCTACTGAGTGCTATGGGAATAGAAGGCTCAATCGAGCTGTGGCTCTCTGTCAGCCTGGCTACAGTGCTGAAAAGAAATCTTGCATTATTCTTATTCTCATCTATTAATGAAGAGTAGTAGGCTGCTCTCGCTTTACGCAGTGCTTTCTTATATTCATTGAGAGTAATATGCCAAATTAAATGAGATTCTTCAAGTTTAGTGGAACGCCATATCCTTTCAAGTTGTCTCGACTTTTGCTTTATTTTGCGGGTTTGGGCATTATGCCATGGAGCTAATCTATGTTGTTTTATTTTCTTCTTTTTCAAAGGAGCAACAGAGTCTAATTTTATTCGCAGCGCATCTGTAGCACTATCAACAACATGATCCATTTGGGGTGGTGTACATTTTGTATAAGTTTCCTCCCTACATGCAGACATGCTATCGAGTTAAGTATAGGTGGAATCTCTTCCTTAAATGTGGCTATAGCACTAACAGATAGGTTTCTGCTGCAGGAGCTTTTGACTAATGCTTTGTACTAGTAACAGTATTTCAAAAGTTACTAAGAAATGGTCGGATAAAGCAGGATTATGCGGTTCGACTAATAGTTGCTCAATTTCAATACCATAAGTCAGAACAAGGTCGAGAGTGTGATTATAGCAGTGGGTTGGTTTATTTAGACATGTTTTTATATATCTGAGTCCCATAATATACGCCTACAAACAGCACGATGTGAGACCTTTAAATAAAAACCACTCGAATCACTTGGGACTGGGACCTGAAGAACTCCAAGTCCTCTCCTTCTTAAGGTAAGACCACACCTCAATACAGATAACACTGAACTAGAGTCTGCTTTGAAAACAGCAGTCAGTTGAACCTGCTACAGGTCTCTGGTCTGCTATAGGTCTCTGGTCTGCTACAGGTCTCTGGTCTGCTACAGGTCTCTGGTCTGGTACAGGTCTCTGGTCTGCTACAGGTCTCTGGTCTGCTACAGGTCTCAGGTCTGCTACAGGTCTCTGGTCTGCTACAGGTCTCAGGTCTGCTACAGGTCTCAGGTCTGCTACAGGTCTCTGGTCTGCTACAGGTCTCAGGTCTGCTACAGGAATCAGGTCTGCTTCAGGTCTCAGGTCTGATACAGGTCTCAGGTCTGCTACAGGTCTCAGGTCTGCTTCAGGTCTCAGGTCTGCTACAGGTCTCAGGTCTGCTACAGGAATCAGGTCTGCTTCAGGTCTCAGGTCTGATACAGGTCTCAGGTCTGCTACAGGTCTCAGGTCTGCTACAGGAATCAGGTCTGCTTCAGGTCTCAGGTCTGCTATAGGTCTCAGGTCTGCTACAGGTCTCAGGTCTGCTACAGGAATCAGGTCTGCTTCAGGTCTCAGGTCTGCTATAGGAATCAGGTCTGCTACAGGACTCAGGTCTGCTACAGGTCTCAGGTCTGCTACAGGAATCAGGTCTGCTACAGGTCTCAGGTCTGCTACAGGTCTCAGGTCTGCTGCAGGAATCAGGTCTGCTTCAGGTCATAGGTCTGCTACAGGTCTCAGGTCTACTACAGGAATCAGGTCTGCTTCAGTTCTCAGGTCTGCTACAGGAATCAGGTCTGCTACAGGTCTCAGGTCTGCTACAGGAATCAGGTCTGCTTCAGGTCTCAGGTCTGCTACAGGAATCAGGTCTGCTACAGGTCTCAGGTCTCCTACAGGAATCAGGTCTGCTACAGGTCTCAGGTCTGCTACAGGAATCAGGTCTGCTACAGGTCTCAGGTCTCCTACAGGAATCAGGTCTGCTTCAGGTCTCAGGTCTGCTACAGGAATCAGGTCTGCTACAGGTCTCAGGTCTCCTACAGGAATCAGGTCTGCTACAGGTCTCAGGTCTGCTACAGGAATCAGGTCTGCTACAGGTCTCAGGTCTCCTACAGGAATCAGGTCTGCTACAGGAATCAGGTCTGCTACAGGTCTCAGGTCTGCTACCAGTCGATCGGGAGATGTGTCTAAAAATATAACAACAATATTCAGTTGTATCGTTAATGTCCTGACCTATAACATAATCTTCCTGTGTCAGAATAATGCACTTGAACGCATCAAATCTTTGTGATTGGCGTGACCCCATGTGTGGGGGCGTGGGCAGTGGGCACTAGTTAGCTGACGTTGTCCGTGTCAACAGGAGTGACAGTCCGCACACACACAAGACCGCAATTATGGCAGAAGCAAAAAAGCCCAAAATATATCATTTTCACTCCGAGTGGGAGGATGATTTATTGTGTGTGTGTGTGTGTGTGTGTGTGTGTGTGTGTGTGTGTGTGTGTGTGTGTGTGTGTGTGTGTGTGTGTGTGTGTGTGTGTGTGTGTGTGTGTGTGTGTGTGTGTGTGTGTGTGTGTGTGTGTGTGTGTGTGTGTGTGTGTGTGTGTGTGTGTGTGTGTGTGTGTGTGTGTGTGTGTGTGTGTGTGTGTGTGTGTGTGTGTGTGTGTGTGTGTGTGTGTGTGTGTGTGGCCTAGCATTACTATACTTGTGGGGACCTAAATCTGTTTACACAGTCACATATGGGGACTCGCCGCCCTTATGGGGACAAATTGGAGGTCCCCATAAGGGGAATCATTAATTTTAGGGTGAAGACTTGGTTAGGTTTAGGATTAGGGTGAGGGAATGCTCCGGTTTTGGGACAAAATTAACATGGGATCACTCCGGTCATTGTACGTACTTCGTCTCACTGGAATATTAACGGTCAGATTGAAGACAACATCGACCCAATTTCTCTGGTCAATGACGGGAGAGTTTTGAAAGTGACAAAACACTGTTCCACACATTTAAAAACACTTAAACAATTAAACAATGTTTACCCAGGATTCAGGCACCTTCCCTGGCTTGTAAAATGTGGTGATGCGCCCTGGAGGTATCAGACTATTTTATAACATGTATACCCAGGATTCAATCACTTTTCCTGGCTTGTAAAGTGCTGTGAAGCAGCCTGTTCTCTGGGTGCAGTCTGGGTGCAAGAGCCATGCGCTGCAAGGAGATCTCTGGGTGTGCTCTGTGGCTCTCACAGCCCGCTTCTCTCCGGCTGCTCTCTCCCTATTCACAGCACTTTCCCCCAGCTTTCAAACACTTATTGCTGGGTATGAAAGCCTTGTGCATCACCCTGGAGCTATGCCTTGGTGCCTTTGAGTGTGAGACCCTGCTAACAGCAGTGAACCTGCTGCCAGCATTACAAACATATTAATCAGGGGTTTTAACACTTTTTTCCATGAAAATGATTTTTATTCACTATCATGGGGCTATATAAATAAAATTCCGGGTAATTAGGAGCACAATTGTACCTTTTACTATTTAAATGTATTTGTATTATATATTTTTGGGCTATTAAAGGGACATTTCTGGGTGACTTTGTCAGTTTATGGAGCTTAGCCCACAATTCCCGGAGGTTCCAGGCCGAATTTGGGAGCTCATAGGCGGCCTGCCATGCGCCCCCACCCGTGGAAAGCCGAAAAAAGTTAAGAAAACGGTCAATTATATCTTAAAATAATCAAAAATGAAGTTTTAAAAAATTGCCAACGGAGGAGGGGCTCCAAAAAGCTCAAGTCTTCGGGGCTTTGGGCCGAAGCCCCGGACACTTTTTCACTCCCCCGTTGCATTTTACAACGGAGAGGGGAATTGAGACCTCCCCTCCTCCATCAAAAAAATGCATTCATGTTTTTCAAGCTACCATCCGCACGATATCAGAATCCCGGTTGTTTATTACATTACATTTCATTTAGCTGACGCTTTTATCCAAAGCGACTTATAATGACCGATTACAGGGACATTCTCCCTGGAGTAACTAAGGGCTAAGTGCCTTACTCAAGGGCACACTAGTGGTGGTGTTCCTGGCGGGATTTGAACTCACAGCCTTCCGATCTTCAGCCCACCTCACTCTCCATTAGACCAATCACTTTGAGAGCACTTAGAAAAAAAACGACTGTGATTTCCTGGAAGAATTCATCCGCTACATGTGCACTGGCTCAGATACATTTGTTGCCTGGAGACCCCCAATCATGGTTCTTACCAAACTTTAAGTTTTTGAACTGGTCTCTGGAGGAATGTAATGGGAGTTTGATGGGACTCTACCTGCATTATAATGCACTATTTTCGGATACATTTGACCACTTTTGGCCCGTTTTCATGGTTCTCCAAAAAGTTAATTCAGACTTTTTCTGACTCTGGAGGAATGTAAGGAGAGTTGTCAGGGGACTCTACCCGCCTTAAGAGACACTATTTTGGGATACAATTTATCAATTTTCACCCCTTTTCTCTGGTTCTCCCAAAAGATAACAGAGTTTTTTCATTTCATTTTCATTGTTTCTCACTGATCGAATGGCAAACGCGACCCGCCATCGGAGGGTCTCTGCCGGCCCGGCCTCGTGTCGGTGCTCTGGCGGTCGGTTCCTCCGAACTGCGGGTTCTTCTCCTCTGACCTCACTGATCGAATGGCAAACGCGACCCGCCATCGGGGGTCTTCTCCCCCGGTCCACGTGCCGGTGCTCTGGCTGTCGGTTCCTCCAAACTGCGGGTTCGACTCTGATGGCCGGGAGGGTGTGCTGCGTAGCCCTGCATGTCTCTTACCTCCCGGGCCAACCAATATGAAGCATTTCCAAGATGAACCGTCTGACTCAGGGGTCCCACCACGGGTTCCGCAGCGGGGTGGACATTCCACCTCCCCACTTCGCCGCGGATTGCCAGGCAAACATCAGTTTCTCTAAATCTCCACTGTTGCATAGCGGCCTTAGTCGGCTGCGGCATTCAGCAATTGGCCTTGCTCCGGGTACCAGTTCCCTCGGGGACCACGGCTCGGTGGCTTCACATGATATAGGGTCAACCCTACTTCATCACAGGCTACCTGTTTGATCCTGCGTAACAACCACATATGCTTGTCTGCAAAGAGGGAACTACCTGGTCCTGCCCTGGTGTTCCTCTACGGCTAGTGTCCAGCCGTCAGCTGTGCTATCAGCAAATTTGACCCGCCATCGGAGGGCCTCCTCCCCAGGTCCACGTGCCGGTGCTTGGCGGTCGGAAGAATGATATTTTGCAGGACATGACGGAGCTCAGGAGTCTGCACTTTGAAGCTCCTGGAGCGGACAGAGATATATGTATTTGCCTGAATGATGGAAATAAACAAAGAATGATATTTTACAGGACATGACGAAGATAGGTGTATTTTCCTGGCTTTTTGGAAATAAACCAAATGTGATCTTGCAGGGCAACACGGAGCTCATTTACCCATGTGATGTTGTGCAGTACATTACTGAGCTCATTTAACGACATGGTGTACCAGGGGCACTAAGGGGCACTAAGGTCTTACCCGGATGTCCTTATGTGTTTAGTCAGAGTGAGAGTGCTTGAGTTTGGGTACACAGCTTTGCCAGGCGCACCCACCTGTGGAAAGACGAAATATGACAAAACAGTTAAAGTGTGAACCTCCAGCAGGGCAGGTGGTGCTGTGAAGAAGGACGAATATTGATAATGATGGGCGGACGGTAAAGCACCGCAAAATCCACCCCCCTTTTAGGGTTTCCAGGGGCATGAGGTTCTGTAGGGTGTGAACATCTGGGTTTAGTCCGTGGGGGAGTGCTTAAGTCCGGGGGCCCGGGGTCTCACGGTGTGCGATGTTATGGAAGTGCGCATGTTAGGGAGACATGCTGGAGCTGCTTAGTCCGTCCTTTGGGGCTCTGTGAAGGGCCACAGAGAGGTGGTTTTCGCGGTCTGTCTCCTGGAAGTGTGAAAAAACCTGTTTGCCTTTTGCCTTTGCCTGTGAGTGTGAGACCCTGCTAACAGCAGTGAACCTGCTGCCAGCATTACTAACATATTAATCAGGCGTTTTAACACTATAGCCCACAATTCCTGGAGGTTCCAGGCCGAATTTGGGAGCTCACAGGCGGCCTGCCATGCGCCCCCACCCGTGGAAAGCCGAAAAAAAGTAAATAAAACGGTCAATTATATCTTAAAATAATCAAAAATGAAGTTTTAAAAAATGGCTAAAAAAAGCTCAAGTCTTCGGTGCTTCGGGCGGAAGCCCCGGATACTTTTCCACTCCCCCGTTACATTTTACAACGGAGAGGGGAATCGAGACCTCCCCTCCTCCGTAAAAAAAATTAATTCATGTTTTCCAAGCTACCATCTGCACGAAATCGGAAACCCGGTTTTTGAGAGCACTCAGAAAAAAAACGGCTGTTTCACATCATGGAGGAATGTGTCCGCTACATGAGTGCTTTGGCTCGGATACAATTGCTGCCTGGAGACCCCCCAGTATGGTTCTTACCAAACTTTAAGTTTTTGAACTGGTCTCTGGAGGAATGCAAGGGGAGTTGTCAGGGAATTATGAGACACTATTTTGGGATACAATTTCTCCATTTTCACCCCTTTTCTCTGGTTCTCTCAAAAGATAACTTAGACTTTTTCTGACTCTGGAGGAATGCAAGGAGAGTTGTCAGGCGACTCTACCCGCCTTAAGAGACACTATTTTCGGATACAATTTATCCATTTTCACCCCTTTTCTCTGGTTCTTCCAAAAGATAACAGAGTTTTTCCTGACTGTGGAGGAATGCAAGGGGAGTTGACAGGGGACTCTTGCGGGTTCATGAAGCACTATTTTTGGATACTTTTTTTCATTTTCAGCCCTTTTCCATGGATGAATTGAAACTTATTTTTTTTAACATTTTGGTCAATTTGACCCAGTTCTGGTACCGCATTGCCTGGAGGATAGGACCGAGAGATGACAGACTCTCTGGCCGCCTCACAAGTCACTATTGTCGGACACTTTCTTTGCTTTACCCCGGTTCTATCACTCTTTCCTCCTTTGACCATAAAACGTGTTTCCTGCTGGGGTACTGCCTGGTTCCGGGGCACCCCAAACCCTCTCATGGTCGGGGCACCATGAATTGATGCATCGGACCCAATGTTGCCATCACCAGCCCCGCGTTGGTGCGGAGGTGGGACCATTTAACCCGGTGGTAACCCAAGTCCTCCCTTGGTCTGTGTACCAGGCATTGAAGCATCGGATCCATTGTTGCAATCACCGGTTACGCTAACGCATATAAACGGAGAAACATAAAATAATTTAAATACAATTCTCTGTTTCAGTAAGGATGTCGTCCGAATGCCCGGTGTGCGGACTCTTCTATCTGGCTTTGAACAAGCACCTTAAGCACAAACATGCAGTGTGTAACTTGGAGGAAAGAGGCATCATTATTAAAATGGCTAGTGGCAGAATAAATGTTCGGACCAAACCCTGTCCCATCACAGGGTGTTCGTATGCTGGGAAGAAACTAGACCGTCATGTAACTCATGGCCACCCTGAGTTATCCCGAGATGAAGCACATCAGGTCCTGGCAAGGCTGAAGCATAGTGTGGCCCTGCAATTGCTCCATGACCTCAGACAGACTAATCCCATCATTGGAATGGCTACATCATTGGATATAGACAATGAGGAGGAATACCCGGTGCACCCTCCACCCTTCTCCCCACATACTGAGTGTGACGAAGAGGACTGCAGGCAGGTGATGCTGGAAAATGTGGCATTGAGGGCTCAGAAGGATGCCCTCATTGATGAGGTGAAGACCCTGCGCTCCAGGCTGAAAAATGGGCTAAAACCCAGGCAGCAGAGTGCCACTGCTGCTGTGCTTGAGGAAGAGGAAGAATGTATATGATTTAAGGGCCTGGCAATCTCAAGTACCTCCGGCATAAACACAGTAGCCTCCGGTAGTCAGACCCCTCTCAAGACCCCGGTCAAGACTGTCATGCGGTCTCCAGCAGCCTCCGGTAGTGAGACCCCTCTCAAGACCCTGGTCAAGACCCCGGTCAAGACTCTCATGCGGTCCCCAGCAGCCTCCGGTAGTGAGACCCCTCTCAAGACCCCGGTCAAGACTCTTACGCGGTCCCCAGCAGCCTCCGGTAGTGAGACCCCTCTCAAGACCCCGGTCAAGACTCTCATGCGGTCCCCAGCAGCCTCCGGTAGTGAGACCCCTCTCAAGACCCCGGTCAAGACTCTCATGCGGTCCCCAGCAGCCTCCGGTAGTGAGACCCCTCTCAAGACCCCGGTCAAGACTCTCATGCGGTCCCCAGCAGCCTCCGGTAGTGAGACCCTTCTCAAGACCCCGGTCAAGACTGTCATGCGGTCCCCAGCAGCCTCCTGTAATGAGGACTGGCCCTCTCCTCACTGGTCCACTGGGAGGGGACGGGGGAATACCATGCGTGAAATCACGTTGCCTCAAAGCATGGAGACGTACATTCAGACATACAGGCATCATTGTGAGGGTGTCGCACCGACAGTAAAACGGAAAGAAAGTTGTCTGTCCAATGTCAGCAGGATAAAGAACTTCCTCGTATTCATGGCCCATGGTGTTAACCGGCTGTCAGATTGGCTCTTCCTAAAAGACACAAAGAGGGTCTGGAGCGAGTATATTGTAAAGTCGGGCCGGGCAGTCACAACATCGCTGTTGTTCCTGAAGAATGTGAACCATTTCCTGAGGTACTTGTCTGAGTCAAAGCTCCGGGGGTGCAGGCTCACCCAGTCTGATATGACCCACATCATCAGAGAGGTGAAAGCCAACATCAACGACTTGAAAAAGTCTGTCACTGTCCACCAGTTTTATCCACCAGACAGGCAATCACACATCCGGGGCGCTCACGCTGGTGCGACCTGGGAGCAGCTGTGTGTGTCATGCTTTGTTTTTTGTTGTTCTTCTAGTTTGTGTGAACTTTTCTACATCCAGGAGCTTGTGTGGATTATTTTAATCATGCGGAGTGTCTATATATCCGTCCTTGCGGTGCTTTGGATTCTTTTCAGCCGTATGGCATGGGGACTCAGCGATGACGTGCTAAGTAACAGGCTCATCTACAGCCGCGAGCTGCTGCTGGATATAAGTTCACTGGCAGCAAGTAACCCTATTCCGCCTATTCCCCACTTCCTAAGAAGTAGGAGTACAAATGCTTTACCTGGCGGGATGTTGCCCAAAAATCGTCGGAGGAAGAGAGGAAGGAGAGGAGGCGTTCAACGCAGACTGAGGACAAACGGGCTAGACAACCGACGCCGGCTCCCCCCGCTCCCAACTATCCTTCTCTCCAATGTTCAATCCCTACGGAACAAATTGGACGAATTGGAGGCTTGTGCTAAATTCAAGCGAGATTACAGGGTCGCGTGTCTGCTGGCATTCACTGAGACGTGGCTGAAAGCCTCGGACAGCAACGAGGACCTACACATCAGCGGTTTCGGGTACCCTGTTCGAATGGACCGGTCGCCTGTCATAACAAACAAATCCTGCGGGGGTGGAGTATGCTTTTATATCAACAAAAGGTAGGCTACTGTAATTCCTTCACAGTTCGGGAGGAAATATGTACTCCGGATCTTGAACTGTTATCCATTTCGCTTCGCCCCTTCTACTTGCCTAGAGAGTTCCCCCAGCTGTTTTTCACTATTGTTTACATTCACCCACGGGCAAACGCCTCAGCAGCCACCCAGCTGATTGAGGAAGTTACTAACAGACTGGACTCCCTCTCCCCCGATGCTCCTACATTTATTTTAGGAGATTTTAATCACTGTCACTGTCAGGTGCATAAGAGCTTAAAACATACGAGCAGTATGTCACATGTCCTACAACTTTAAATAAATCCACGATTTACTTATGTTACGGCACGGTGCCTGGTGCGTTCAAGTCCCTGACCATGCCCCACTTTGGAGCTTCATGCCACACGAGCGTTCTTCTGGTGCCGATCTACTAACCCATCTGCAGGAAACAAGTGTGCACAAAAAAAACTGTGAAATGTTGGACAGAGGAAAGCATTGCCACCTCACAGGCATGTGTTTTATAGCTCATGCTCTGATCTCAATGAACTGACGTCAACTGTCTCATCCTACATATCATTTTGTGTGGAGTCTAACATTCCTTGTAAAGACATTACCGTCTTCCCTAATAATAAGCCGTGGGTCACGAAGGAACTAAAGAGTGTTATAAATAGAAAGAAACGTATCTTTTATACTGGAAACAGTCAGGACAAAAAAGAAATGAACAGAGAATTAAGAAATGAGATAAGAAAAGCTAAAATAGCTTATAGGGATAAGGTGGAACTCAAATACAGCAGTGGAGATCTCCGGGAAGCCTGGAGGGGAATCAAATCAATGTCCTCCATCTCCCAGGGTAACAACAATGACAGGGCTAGGAATCCCATTAACATTGAGGGAACAAATGAGGCAGACCTCCCCAATGCTTTTAACGTTTTTTATTCTCGATTCGAGAAAAATGATTTCTCCATAAACACCTCAACCCTTAGAGAGTCTCTCTCCCCTATCTCAGACATAGTCATTGAACAGGATGATGTTAGGAATCTCTTAAAACGAGTCAATATTAGGAAGGCCCCAGGTCCTGACCATATCTGTGGACGTACACTCCAGTATTGTGCTAGCGAACTCTGTGGTGCTTTCCAGCATATATTTCAACTCTCACTGAGAATAGCCAAATTCCTGATATGTGGAAATCCTCCACTGTAATTCCCATCCCTAAGAAACCTCATCCTAAAGTCCTAAACGACTTCAGACCGGTGGCTTTAACGTCATTGGTAATGAACATTTTTGAAAAAATGGTTAAAGGCCTTGTCATGTCAGTAATAGGTGGTGAACTTGATCCACTCCAATGTGCGTATCAGGCAGGGAGAGGCGGAGAGGAGGCAAAGCTTCTTATACTGCACACCCTCCACAAACACCTTGAAAAGCCACAAGCCCATGCCAGGCTTTTGTTTGCTGACTTTTCTTCAGCATTGAACACAATGCAGCCGCATCTCCTGGTAGAGGGCCTATTATGTCATTTTAAACTGCTGATCAACTTGTTTTATGGATTTTAAACTTTCTAACTAATAGAGAGCAGACGGTGTTTGTCAATGGACACCTCTCTGACTCTGTCATCACTTCCACGGGCTCGCCTCAAGGATGCGTTCTTTCGCCCCTATTTTTTATAATGTACACTGATAAATGCAGGAGCATGCAACACAACAGCTACCTGGTTAAACTCTCTGATGACACCGCCCTCTTGCCCCTCCTTAGCGGCTCAGAATCAGGAGGGTGCTCTTACCGATTTTATTTCCTGGTGTGACGACAGTTTTCTGGATTTAAATGTCTCTAAAACCCAGGAACTGATCTAAGGAGTGCATCATACACAATGACAAGGTAGAAATGGTCACATCATACAAACACTTGGGCACCATTTTCGATGAGCACCTCAAATTTGATGTGAATACTGAGTGTGTTGTGAAGCGGGGTCCACAGAGAATGCACCTTCTTCGCAAACTGAACTATTTCTCTGTCAGGCCTTTCATGCTTTGTAGTTTTTACCAAGCATTCATTGAGAGCCGTATTTGTTTTCCTTTGATCTGCTGGTTCCAGAGCCTCACACTGAAAGACAGGAACAGCCTGAGCAGCATGTTAAGACCTGCTCCAAGATCATCGGCGTGAAACAGAGAGACTGAAACTCCTTCTGTACCCAGCAGATTCTGCGGAAAGCAGAGAGCATTCTGCCTGGAGCAACTCTCCAGGTCGTGGACTCTCCAGGTCGTGGACTCTCCAAGTCGTGGACTCTCCGGGTCGTGGATTCTCCGGGTCGTGGACTCTCCGGGTCGTGGACTCTCCGGGTCGTGGACTCTCCGGGTCGTAGATTCTCCGGGTCGTGGACTCTCCGGGTCGTGGACTCTCCGGGTCGTGGATTCTCCGGGTCGTGGACTCTCCAGGTCGTGGACTCTCCAGGTTGCGGACTCTCACATGAATTTCGTTTGTTGCCATCAGGGCGTAGATATGCTCTACCTGATCAAAGGACTAATCGCTTTTCTAAATCATTCATCCCTTCTGCACTCAAACTTTTAAATTCTTGAAAGGCTTTTAACTTGATTATTTATTTATTTATTTATTATTGTGATGCTTTGAACTATTTATAGTGTAAATTGGAATGATCCACATCTGTGCTCCCGGGTGTATCTGTGTGTTTTCTTCTTGTGTGTTCCTGCCTGTGTACATGACATAGGCTGCTGCTCATAACCAATTGCCCCTTGCAGGATTAATAAAGTTGTTGATTGATTGATTAACCAGTTCAAGATGAAGAGGAACAAGCTGGATCGTCTGCCGAGCCAGGCGGAGCTTCTCGCCGCCATGGCGGCCGCTGAGAAGCGCATCCCTGATCTCCTTGACCTGATGGCTTGCAACCCAACCTCAATCACCCAGTACCTGCTATATGGCTATCTAACCCTCCATTGGAGCCTACTGTCTGGCCACCGTCCGGGTGTGTACGCAAACATGACCAACACTGAGGTGTTAGAGGCGGACAGAAGGGGCACTGCTGAGGGCTACATCATCCATGTGCAGGATCACAAGACATTTGGCGAAGCACAGCTGGTGCTTACAGTAAAGGAGTTTAGCTGGGTCATGCGGTGGATGGGGATAAAAGAGGGCTTGTCGGGTCCTCAGAATGAATTCTTCCTTTTCCCAAGGTGGAAGCATGCCTCCAGGAACCTGAACGCTCACTTGAAGAGGGCTTGGGCTGATGCTGGGCTAGAAACAGCCGTCACCTTCACAATCCTGCGCACTGCCCTGGCAGAAAATATCAAGCATCACCAAGATCCAGAAAGCAGGTCGATTCTCGCCAGGTTTATGTGTCACGACGTAAGCACTGCAGACCGGTTCTACGCGAATACGCCTGGAATAAAGGAGGGATTGAAGATCCGCTCCATGTTCAGGGCGGCAGCAGCTGCAGCAGCATCATCGGAAGGAGTTCTACCGCCGTCAGATACCTCCGAAGAGGACTCAGGGGCGGAGAGCAGCGATACCTCTTCTTCAGGGCCGGTTGATACTCCTGATGTGGGGGTAGAGGCCGTGGACTCAGCCTGTTTCCCTCGGTGCACCGTACAAGTTAGACGGCTAATATGGCCCCCGCTAATCATGTTTTTATCATGTTATTATTATGTATATTATGCATATTGTGTATACTGTTTTTCTAAAAATAATGTGATAATTAAATAAATAAAAAAACATTTTAATAACGTTTAAGGTTCCCAGGGGTTGATACAGTGCCAGGTATCAGACTATTTACCTTACACCTTCCCTGGCTTGTAAAATGTGGTGATGCGCCCTGGAGGTATCAGACTATTTTAAACAACTTTTCCCGCCTTTCAAACACTTATTCCTGGTTTTTAGCCTGTCATTTTGCAAGATATTATTTAACATTGAAGCTCTCCTGGAAATTGACATATTCTGTCCATCTCCAGGAGAGCTTCAATGTTAAATGATATCTTGCAAAATGACAGGCTAAAAATCTCTTCCAAATGTTTAAAAACACTTCCCCCGA
The DNA here is from genome assembly GCF_902827175.1 of Gymnodraco acuticeps. Taxonomy (NCBI): domain Eukaryota; kingdom Metazoa; phylum Chordata; class Actinopteri; order Perciformes; family Bathydraconidae; genus Gymnodraco; species Gymnodraco acuticeps. Next base: position 32,834 of record NW_022991344.1, read on the forward strand.
CAATTTAAACATTATTTCTGGCTTGTAAAGTGCAGAGGTAGTATCAGAGTATTTAAAGGGTTACCAGGGCGATGAGCACATCCTCCACAGGAGGGTGGGTGCTGCTGCTGTGAATAAGGCTGAATATGGATGCCGATGGGTGGACGATAAAGCACCGCAAAATCCACCCCCCCTTTAAGGTTCCCAGGGGCATGAGGTTCTTGAGGGTGTGATCATCTGGATTTAGTCCGTGGAGGAGTGCTTAAGTTCGGGGGCCCGGGGACCCAAGGTGCGCGAGGTTATGGAAGTACGCATGTCAGGGAGAGATGCTGGAGCTGCTTAGTCCGTCCTTTGGGGGTCTTGGAGCGGCCACAGAGAGGTGCTTTTCCCTCGTGTAAGGAAAAGGTCTGCCTTATGGACAGAGTTAACATGGGACTTGTCCTTCAAATGTACACATGTCCGCACAATGGAAATGTGATGTCAACTTCCAATGCAAAGTCCCTGCCTCTGGCAGGACACATTTTACCAACTGTAAACCAACACTTGGGGGTGCTCTATGCATGTGTCTGAGGGTAAAATAATCATCATTCTGTATATAAATATGTTTGTCAATATCATGGACATTTCCTTTTAAATTGGGGTCCACGAAGCTGACACAAGATACCCCCAGATAAGCACTCATCTCGGACTAAAATCCTCAATGCATAGCAGTTTTAATGGCATTTTTGTTATTCAGTGTTACCAGGGGCACGAACCTCTGACCGGTGTTCCCTCTTGGTTTAGTCCGTGGGGGAGTGCTTAAGTGTGGGTACACAGGTTCGCCTGGTGCACAAGGTTATGGAGGTGGGGGTCTTGCTGGTGCTCAAGTGTCCATATACGTCACCCCATATTCACATAACTTTTACCCGCCTTAAGAGACACTATTTTGGGATACAATTTATCCATTTTCACCCCTTTTCTCTGGTTCTTCCAAAAGTTAACTTAGACTTTTTCTGCCCCATGTGCATCACCCTGGATCTCTGCCTGTGTGAGTGTGGGACCCCGCTTACAGTCCGTCGTTTGGGGCTCTGTCACTTTGGGTAACCGCACCACTGTCAGACGTCTCCTGAGAATGGACGTCCATTCTCTCTAAATAGGGTTAGGGTTAGGCATGTGTTGGTTAAGGTTAGGATAAGTCTCCAGGAAATGCATGTAAGTCAATGTAATGTCCCCTGAAGTGATGTATACATGGTGTGTGTGTGTGTGTGTGTGTGTGTGTGTGTGTGTGTGTGTGTGTGTGTGTGTGTGTGTGTGTGTGTGTGTGTGTGTGTGTGTGTGTGTGTGTGTGTGTGTGGTGTGTGTGTGTGTGTGTGTGTGTGTGTGTGTGTGTGTGTGTGTGTGTGTGTGTGTGTGTGTGTGTGTGTGTGCGTGTGTGCGAGTGTGCGTGTGTGCGTGTGTGTGTGTGAGTCAGGAGCTCAGAATAGAGAAGCGGGTTATAAACATTTTAACCTTCTCTAAATGTTACTTCATACATATCAGTTCTTACACAAACCTCTTCACTTACTGTACCATGGGTTTATATTCTCTGTATTACCCTTGTTGTTGTTGTTGTTGTTGTTGTTGTTGTGCACTGAGGCTGAACTGGAGGATCAACACTGAGCAGGAAATATATTTTGTATTCTCTCTGATTCTGAAAACTCAAATATAAATTGTATATTTTAATCAATGTATACATGTTGTGAGTTTGATCATAATGTAAACTGCCTTCAGTTCTGTGTATTTATATTCAATATATCCTTCACTATAGTATTCATAGCTTCTACTGATGATATATATTTACTTCCCAGATTAGCAGAAAAGTCAATGCTGTGTATAAATAAATAAATATATATTTATATACACATGTGTGTGTGTGTGTATGTTCCTGTTTCCAGTCCTCACATGTCTGCAGATATAAAGTCTGTTCTTCCTCAGAAACACACACACGCACAGAGACACACACACACACACACACACACACACACACACACACACACACACACTGTGAGCTTATTTACACTTTATCATTTTGCTCTTTGTCCTGAGCAGCGGATCTTCAGGGTGAGTTTATGTTTTAATATTTAATATTCCAGTCTGTTTAATATCTAACGTGTGTTTACCGTGGAGGCGTGTGGCGTAGTGGGTTGTGCGTTGGTGTTGGGATCAGGGGTCAGAAGTTCAAACCCCTCTGCAGTCAGCATGTCGTTGTGTCCCTGAGACCCTTCACCCCAAAGTGCCCTCAGTGTTGAGTCTGTGAGTCGCTTTGGATGAAAGCGTCTAACATGTGACATGTCATGTGATATAGATACACAGTATCTAACGCGTGTTTAATATCTAACGTTTTATTAAAGTTTTATTAAAAATGAATATCAAAACTCATCTCCTGATCTATACTGTAAATAATAATATGTGTTATTATTATTCTGTATTATTTTGTATTAATATTATCTATTAATGTTATCTTTATTTGTTTATTTATCTTATTATTTTACCTGTGACTCTATTTTCAGAATATGTCTCACATTCAAAACTGTTTGTCATCGACTCATCAATCATGTGACATTTTAACTGTGTGTGTGTGTCAGATGTGTGTTTCCAGGTTTCTGCGGTGTGTGTCCTTCTCTCTGGTTCCCATGGCGATCGTCTGCATGCTGTGCAACGTCCTGCTGCTATTTCCTGATCTGAAGATCCACTTCCTGTTGGAGGGTCATGTGACCAGAGAAGCCACCTGGGCCCCGGGGCTATGGGGGTCCGGGGTCCTGGTGAGTGTGTGTGTGTGTGTTGTGTGTGTGTGTGTGTGTGTGTGTGTGTGTGTGTGTGTGGTGGTGTGTGTGTGTGTGTGTGTGTGTGTGTGGTGTGTGTGTGTGTGTGTTGTGTGTGTGTGTGTGTGTGTGTGGTGTGTGTGTGTGTGTGTGTGTGTGTGGTGTTGTGT
>NW_022991345.1:0-20981 GCF_902827175.1 Gymnodraco acuticeps
AGTTCTGACACATCCAGTCATTGATTTGTTCAATGCACTTACTCAGTGTTTGAATTGGAGCATAGTCTCCTGGTTGAATGTTACGTAAATTTGTTGTCATCTGCATAGCTATGGTAACTTATTTTGTTGTTCTTCATTATCTTAGCCAGTGGTAGCATGTAGATGTTAAAGAGAAGAGGCCCCAAGATGGAGCCTTGAGGAACCCCACATGTCATATTTTTCAACTCAGATGTGTATTTACCTTAGAAACAAAGTTGTTTCTGTCCTTTAAGTAGGATTCAAACCAATTCATAACTGTTTCCGAAAGTCCCACCCAGTTCTCTCCAGTCGGTCTAGTAATATGCTGTGGTCAACAGTGTCAAACGCAGCACTGAGATCTAATAATACTAACACTGAAGTTCTGCCACTGTCTGTGTTTAAGTGGATGTCATTAAAGACCTTTACAAGAGCAGTCTCAGTGCTGTGGTTTGGACGAAAGCCTGACTGGAACACATCAAAACAGTCATTTAAATGCAAGAAATTACTCAACTGTTGAAAAACAAACTTTTTCAATGATTTTACTAGAAATGGGAGTTTGATATGGGCCTGTAATTGTTCATTACTGAAGCATCTAGATTATTCTTTTTTAAGAGCGGTTTAATGACTGCAGTTTTCAGGGCCTGTGGAAAAATACCTGAGTGAAGAGATTGTTTACTATATGAAGTAGATCTGAGGCCATGCAAGGCAAAACATCTTTGAAAAATCCTGTTGGAATAATCAAGGCAGCAGGAGGAGGATTTCAGAAGTTGAATATGTCCTCTAGTTTTTTATCATTAATCTGGATTGGAATTGTGTCATGATGTCTGAATTGATGTTAAGTGGAGATAGGGACAACACATTTACTGTTCCTGATGCAGAGGCACTGACTGCTTGTCTGATTTTCTGAATTTTGTCAGTGAAGAAGGAGGCAAAATCATTGCACGCCCTGGTGGATAGAAATTCAGAGGGCTACTGACACTGGGGGGTTAGTTAGTCTGTCGACGGTAGCAAAACAAGGCACGTGCGTTGTTTTTGTTTTGGTAATGATGTCAGAGAAGAACGATTGTCGTGCGTTTTTCAATTCCAAATTATAGAGGCCAAGTCTCTCTTTATAGATTTCAAAGTGAACCTGGAGATTTGTTTTTCCGCCACCTGCGTTCAGCTTTTCGACATTCTCTTTTTCTGTTTTCCACGGTCATGGCCTTTCTCCATGGAGATATTTTTCTTGCCAGACACTTCCTTTACCTTAGTTGGAGCAATGGCATCTATAACATTTTTAATTTTTGAATTAAAATGATCTACTAGCTCATTTACTGAGATGTTGGCAGGGGCAAGTGTGGAAGAGAAATTCTGAGTAAACATTTCCCTAGTATTTTCAGTTAAATATCGCTTTGTGGTTACCTCTTTTTGAACATTTTTGTGAACAGAAATAGAGCTCTCAAAGAAAACACAGGAATGGTCAGAGATGTGCAACATCAGTCACCACAACCGTAGAGATATTCAGACCCTTTGAGATAATTAAGTCCAGAGTGTGCCCCTTATTGTGCGTGGGCTCCGTCACATGCTGAGTCAGTCCATAGCTATCAAGAACACAAAAACAGGTTCTTTAGCCCCTCTGTCCTGGGGGTTGTCAACATGGATGTTAAAAATCACCAACAATGACTAAGACGGTCAAAGTCAATACACACTATAGACAGCAGTTCAGTAAAGTCATCAAAAAAGCTTGCACAGTATTGGGTGGTCTATAGATATTAGGAACAGAGCTCGAGAGGAGCATTTCAGCCGGAGGGCCACATATTCAAAAGAATCAAAGTTTCCATAAAGATGTCTCCTGCATTGAAGGGCATCATTGAACAGAATAGCAACTCCAACCCCCTTTCTTATGCATTCTTTCCTGACTCATAAAACTGAAGTTGGGAGGGGTTGATTCGATAAGAACAGCTGCACTGTTATTTTGTTCAATCCAAGTTTCTGTTAAAAACATAAAATCGAGATTGTGCTCAGTGATAAAATCATTGATTAAAAATGTTTGTTCCTGCTAAAGACCTGACATTTAATAAAGCTAGTTTAAGTTGTTAAACACACTATCAGTCATGTTTTTTGTAACAAGCTGTGGCTGACATGCAATCACTGCTAAATTAGATACACTCACACAAACGTTTGAGCGCTTCCTGTTTCTATGATTCACCGCTCTTAATCTATTACCTATCAACACAGATATCGGCAAAGCTACTGGCAGGCAGGGCCCCGACATGTCCTTGAAAGAGTTGAGAGTGCCATACGCCCTTGAGCCTGGACCCATCACATATCAGTAAGAGTTTGTTGTGTTTTGTACACACACATCCTTATCAGGCTTCGGAGACTGCAGAAGCCCCCTCGAAGGTTTCTCGAAACCCTCCATGCTCTGGTCTGTGCTGACAGTGTGACGTATTAATGAAACCCCTCCATGCTCTGGTCTGTGCTGTCAGTGTGTCGTATTAATGAAACCCCTCCATGCTCTGGTCTGTGCTGTCAGTGTGACGTATTAATGAACCCCCATGCTCTGGTCTGTGCTGACAGTGTGACGTATTAATGAAACCCCTCCATGCTCTGGTCTGTGCTGTCAGTGTGTCGTATTAATGAAACCCCTCCATGCTCTGGTCTGTGCTGTCAGTGTGACGTATTAATGAAACCCCTCCATGCTCTGGTCTGTGCTGTCAGTGTGTCGTATTAATGAAACCCCTCCATGCTCTGGTCTGTGCTGTCAGTGTGACGTATTAATGAAACCCCTCCATGCTCTGGTCTGTGCTGTCAGTGTGACGTATTAATGAAACCCCTCCATGCTCTGGTCTGTGCTGTCAGTGTGACGTATTAATGAAACCCCTCCATGCTCTGGTCTGTGCTGTCAGTGTGACGTATTAATGAAACCCTCCATGCTCTGGTCTGTGCTGACAGTGTGACGTATTAATGAAACCCCTCCATGCTCTGGTCTGTGCTGTCAGTGTGACGTATTAATGAAACCCCTCCATGCTCTGGTCTGTGCTGTCAGTGTGACGTATTAATGAAACCCCTCCATGCTCTGGTCTGTGCTGTCAGTGTGACGTATTAATGAAACCCCTCCATGCTCTGGTCTGTGCTGTCAGTGTGACGTATTAATGAAACCCCTCCATGCTCTGGTCTGTGCTGTCAGTGTGTCGTATTAATGAAACCCCTCTATGCTCTGGTCTGTGCTGACAGTGTGACGTATTAATGAAACCCCTCCATGCTCTGGTCTGTGCTGACAGTGAACTCCTGTAAAGTGACTCTGATGAACGAGAGGTGGAACTATCAGAATGAAGGTTGTGGTTATAGTTCAGAGTCCATTGATCTCCTGACAGTTGAAACCCAGATCATCACATTGATCCTGAGTGTCAGAGGATCCTCCTGAAGATTCATCAAAGCCTCCGAGATGACCAGCTCCGACACTTCTGATCGTGACGGGGCTTAAATACGCTTTCTTTGGACGGATGAATGATGTCATGAAAGATGACAAAATAAACCCTTTGTCGTTGCGTCCAAACTGAACAGGTTGGGGATGTTAACTTGTTTTAGTCTAAAACTTATGATCTTTTCTTCTTTTCTTAAACCTGACCAAGAAATGCTCCGTTACATGTTTGGATGTATTGGACTATGCTGCTGAAAGCAACCCGGTATCACGGCAAGACGTGAACATGTGACGGTTTACCATGCTGGGAGACGTGAAGATGTCACGGTTTCGTCCCCTTCAAACGTGACAGCTACACGGTATTGTTAACCAGTGGAGAAATAACCGGAAATACCAAGCAAATGCTACCCCGACGTAATGATTTATTTTTTAATAGTCACACTCGATTACAGCGATGTTCTTGTTGCCCCAGCTGGTCGACACCTCTTTGAGCAGAAACAAAGGCTACATTAAAGTATTAAATCGATGTTAATCCGTGCGTGTGGATGTGGAATTAACGGACATGACGTTGTGCGATTGAGTTGCCAAGCAACAGCTTCGGTTCATGTTAATTTACAAACTATTCAACTACAACCGTAGTTATATTTAAAAACATGTTAGAAGGCCTCACGAAATACTTTAATGCACATTCAAATGTAAATGTGAAGGAATGTGTGTATAACAAAATACATCGGTCATTAAACGAAACCGGAAACAGACGTAGGCAAGATCCTCAGCTCGATGATTGGATGGTTATCCGCAATGCATGCTGGGATTTGGTGTTTATGTGATGTGAAATCTGAAAACGTTTTTTAAAAATACAATAATACTTTATTCCGAGTGTGCTTGCTTTTCTCTTTGAAGGTCATCACATAACGGCATTGTAATACACGGTTCGGCTGCATTAAATATTACAGATCTGCCGTAGTTCTCTATGTATAGAGCCCTGCTGAGAAGACTTCTAGACAAACAGGAGAACTGCCGCCCACACTGAAAACGTGACGTTGATCATAAATATATCAGCAGTTAAACAACATCTTACATTTATTTTCACACAATACGTCTCCTTGCAGTATCAACACTAATTCGGCTGACTTTTATATTTGATCCAATTGGTAGATAGGCTGTATTTACACCATAAAGGTGCACAGCTGATAGAAAGGGACACCTGGTGGTCAAAGCACGTTATTGAATTTCATTATTTTATTATTAGATATTAATAGGATCTCTATAAAGTATATTCATTACTCGTTATTCTCTACTAATAGTTCATTAAAGACTGTATATAATGACTAGTTTGAACATCCCTTTCAAGATTTCAAGATTTTATAAGCTAAGGTTTATTGACATATATTATACACAACTACTGTGTAGTTATGCAATGAATGAAAAACTTGGGTCGCAGGTTCCTCAACAGTGCATTACAAGACATCTATCAATATGTGTGTATACCTCCACCATTAAACTGTCATTCTGCACATTTCTTATTCTATCTACATACATCTTATATAAGAGGATAATACATATGTATAATATCAGTTTAATAATAAACAAATAAGTGCTTAAACATAGTTAACATTGCAGGAAAGCAATATATTAGACGTTAAGTACTTTGTCAGGCTTAATATTTATCTGTAGATACAAATGTCACTGTGTGCGCTGTGTGCTCTGCATGTGTGACCATTAAAGAATCAGAATACCTTTATTAGTTCCACAGAGGGGAAATGTGCAGCGTTACAGCAGGAAAGAGCCACAGACAGCTTAGTGTTGCATATCTTACATGCGTTAAAAAAGTACTAAGTTAGAATATATTAAACAATATGCTAAAAAAAAGATAAAAAGTTACATAATTTTCAAAAATACAGATCAAAAACAAAACGGCATATATATTGATTTAGTGGCCAGGTATAAATTACACAGTTATTAATGGCATATATATATATTGCGCATATAGCACATATTGCACATGTTCACGTCTCCCAGCATGGTAAATCGTCACATGTTCACGTCTTGCCGTGATACCGGGTTGGCTGAAAGACGACACTAAAAGGTAGCAATTGCATCAAAAGAGGACAAAAACGGCTCAAGTCAATGAAGTTGTTATTTCATCATGAATTTTGAGTTTTCTCAAGTCAAGATTTTTTGTGAATACACTACAATGTGTAAACGTCTCACACACTCATGGATACACACTTTATTACTAAAGTCATGCAGAAAATGACTGTATGGCAATGTTCTCTGATTAATGGAGTGACTCAGATTTCCCTCTGATAAACGAGACATTTCAGAAACACGTGTAATATAATTGCCTTTATGTGATTCATTAAATAGAGAAGTTTTATGGTGACTTTTTACCGAAATGTACTTTGTTCCAAGAAAAAAAGGCAGATTTCTGAAATGTTTCAGATAATTCTGAGAAAAGAGGAACTGCAGCAGCACGGGCAGTATGGGAAGAATACAGAGCTTAACCATCCATTTCCTGTAGTGATAAGATGGATCAAACACCTTGTTTGTTATAAAAGCTCCTTCCTGTGTCCATGGTGACGGACGCTGTTTATTTATAACCTCCGCTTTGATAAAGAGCCATCAGCATTAGCTTCATTCACACTGACGCTTTTCACAGGGTCCTCTGCAGGCAAGCCCGCCTCAACCTGCCATCAGGCCCCTATTTAAACAACAACTCAAAGTCATTTCCTCGGCAGGCTCTGTGATCGCACTTCTCCACTCTGCTCCATGCGCGCCTGGTCCTCTCCTCCAGATGAGTGACGTATCGGGCCTCCCTCATGTATCTGTCCGGTTGCCGTTAGCTCCCCTCCACGTAGCAAGTCCTCGTCGTCCTCTCATCTCCTCCAACAGATAATGTCCCTCCTGTCTGTTTTTCCTCTCCCACTACTCCATCGCTATCAGAACCAGACGGTCTACTTGGCTCCGAGGCCCCGCGGCCGGCACCGCTGCCGCTCGGTCCAGAACTCATCTGTCCTCCCTCCTCATCCTGGCCGACAGGTTTAAAACAACCTGTAGGCTTCGGCATGTTTTGTAATAGCTGCTTGTCTCGAAACTCCTTTTCCCTCAACAATTTCCTTTTCCGAGCACCACTCTCAAACTTTTTCTCCTAAACAACCTTCATCTGTCACTCAATCACTCGCAATTTGAATAAGTCACATGTGAAACATATTCTCATTCTGATTGGCTGTGAAGTGGTGCCCACTGACTGTTTCGGAGTCATCTCTGGAATCCATCGATCTGATTGATTAGCGGAGCAAATGTACTACGGAGGGAAGATATTTTCTTTTGGATTACTGGTCTGGGGGAAGCTCACAAGTGTGTGTGTGTGTGTGTGTGTGTGTGTGTGTGTGTGTGTGTGTGTGTGTGTGTGTGTGTGTGTGTGTGTGTGTGTGTGTGTGTGTGTGTGTGTGTGTGTGTGTGTGTGTGTGTGTGTGTGTGTGTGTGTGTGTGTGTGTGTGTGTGTATACGTGTGTGTTTGTGTGTATTGTGCTTGTTTCCCGGGGGAAACCCTCAGGAGAAACACCAGCTGTTGTTATGCCTGCTGTGACGTTAAGTTACTCCGTTCTCTGCCTGTAATTATGCCGAAGCTTCAAAGTTGTATTTATCATCTGAATTTGCCGAAACAAGTTTAATATTCTGAAAGCCAAGACTTTGTTTAATTGAAATCAGATAAAAACCAACTGTAACGGACCCTGCGGTGTTATCTATGATTACTATACGCCTACATTCATAATGTCAGCCGGAGGGAGGGGGACAGCAGAACAGCAGAGTGGCAAGGGAGAGCTGTTTTCTTCCCTTTACACGCTTCAAAAATGTATTTATCGTGTGATTTTGGAAATAAAAGTTGCATATTCTGAAAGCCAAGACTTTGTTTATTTAAAATGTTAAAAAAACGTCCGAAAAAAACAAACATTTAAATTTAAATTTATTTTTATTTTGTTGTTGTATTGGCTCGTGATAGGCCCCCGATCTCCGTAGGACTCTGCCCGTGCATTAAGGCGGCCCTGTCTGCAGGTCTGATGCACCTGAAGTGTTTACAGCAGTGACGAACCGTGTCCATCACAACCTTCTGTCGACACACACTCGATCAGCATTCGATCAAGGATGTAGAATACCTTGGTTGAAGGATATCCTACGCAGAGACCCAGAACAAGATCTGATTGGTTGCTTTCTTTTCTAACACAAAACCACTGAAATGCGTAGTGCATGGTCCGAGAAGGACAAACAAATCAACGTACCACTGTGATATTACAGATCAACAACACAGATACCATTCTCATTTATTCATTTTATTACATTTTATTTATTTCATTAAATCGATGTTGTTTGTTTTATCTGAGTGCTCCAGGGTATTCTCTGAATACCTTGAAGACCCTGACGGTTCACCTCTGGTTTACAGAAAGCACTGAGTTCACTCTATAGATCCCTGGATCCCTTCACTCTATAGATCCCTCCGTCCCTTCCTTCCTACCTAATTCCTTTCAACTTCTCTCCTTTATCCCTCTACCCTTCACACTACGTGCCTTTATCCATCCTGACTCCTTACATCCCTTCCTTCCTCCCTTCCTTCCTCCCTTCCTTAGAATGAAATAACTTATTAGATTTCTGACTTTTTACTGAGAAGATTTCCAAAATGTTTGAAGCTATACTTTGACCTACCAGAAAGTACGTTACTTTAAATGCAGGAATGGTGCTTTTATCATCTTATTTTATTTTCTCATTCTTTGTATTTCTCTACTAAACAAAATATATATATATTATATATATTTATATATATATAATATATATCTATAAAATGGACAAGTCAAATCAAGCAACCTGATTGGTTCTTAGCCGTGATATACTGAGTGTATACCACGGGTAGAATTGTAAATTACTTTTCACAACAAGTCAGTATCCCTCCGCGTCTGAAAAAAACAGTATACCGTTGGGCTGAAAATCAAACTGTTGCCGAACCACGCCCCTTAGCTGTGATATAATGACCACGGCCTGTCGTGAGCTATTGCTTAAATATATGCCCTTAATAACAATGCAACACATGGCTGCTAAATCCTCAGAACTGTTACAGGGTGTGTATGTTGCAAGCTTCTTAGTTAGCATGAAGCTGTCTTTGCCTGTTCTCTTTGTTGGGTTCAAAACTCCAGGAAAGACAGACTAAGTTTAACTATTTATTGTAAAGAGAGCAACAGATATATATCACTTGGCCAAGGACTCGTCACGTCTTTGGGAATCACAGGCATCAAAGCTGTAATCTGTAACCACCAAATCCGTCAAGAGCCTCGAACCTCGTGCGACAATACATTTTATCACACAGGGCGTTGCCCGTACATTTATGATTGGTCAAGACTAGCTGAAGAGATACCGCGGGTTAGACCTGGTTCTCTTTGGTCGGTGCACAGACTCAGAGTCTCTTGGCAACACGATCCTCCAATCAGCATTCGGCCGGCCTGTGGAAGTCCCTCCCTACTCTGGCACCATCACACGTCATTAGTTTTCTCTAAAGTCTCTACAGATATAGTGGAATCGTCATAAGGCTGCTTCCTAGCTGTGTGTGGGAGCGGAGCTCACCCAAAGCTCAGGACCGGAGTGATGTTATGAATAACTCTTTGTATTCTTCCAGTGTCTGCACCTGACCGTGCTTCTCTGTATTGCAGGCTTAAGACGTCTATTTATTCCACAGTCACAGCCACATGAAATGAGCACAATAAGCTTAGAATGTAATAATAACAATCAGTCTTTCTGATGTTATATAAAAATTGCTGAAACAAATACTTCCCCTCGAATAAAGGTTTTGATTCTGGTTCTAAGATCTAATGCTAAATTAATCACTTCTAAAGTTAGGGGTCTCCTATCATACTGTTTCTCATCAGTATATCACAGGTCTCAGATATATCCAGAGCCTGTCTCTGATTGGCTGAAACACCAAACAGATCACTGCAGCATTACCCATAATCCCCTCTGTTTCAGCCCTGTTTCCAAAGTGCTGATTCTCTGTCTGTTACTTTAAATGAAAATAAGGAGCCCCTCCCCACGCCCCTCTGAGAGACATCTGGTTACAAAGAACTCAATGGTGCTCTAGGAGGAGATTCAGGTGATAAGGGGGGGGGGGGGGTTACCTTGGTTGCTGATTGGCATGAAGAAGAGGGGACACGTGTTGATGTAGAAGAGACATGAAGAAGAGGGGACACGTGTTGATGTAGAAGAGACATGAAGAAGAGGGGACACGTGTTGATGTAGAAGAGACATGAAGAAGAGGGGACACGTGTTGATGTAGAAGAGACATGAAGAAGAGGGGACACATGTTGATGTAGAAGAGACATGAAGAAGAGGGGACACATGTTGATGTAGAAGAGACATGAAGAAGAGGGGGACACATGTTGATGTAGAAGAGACATGGAGAAGAGGGGACACATGTTGATGTAGAAGAGACGTGAAGAAGAGGGGACACATGTTGATGTAGAAGAGACATAGAGAAGAGGGGACACATGTTGATGTAGAAGAGACACGAAGAAGAGGGGACACATGTTGATGTAGAAGAGACATGGAGAAGAGGGGACACATGTTGATGTAGAAGAGACGTGAAGAAGAGGGGACACATGTTGATGTAGAAGAGACATGGAGAAGAGGGGACACATGTTGATGTAGAAGAGACGTGAAGAAGAGGGGACACATGTTGATGTAGAAGAGACATAGAGAAGAGGGGACACATGTTGATGAAGAAGAGACGTGAAGAAGAGGGGACACATGTTGATGTAGAAGAGACGTGAAGAAAGAGGGGACACATGTTGATGTAGAAGAGACGTGAAGAAGAGGGGGACACATGTTGATGTAGAAGAGACATGAAGAAGAGGGGACACATGTTGATGTAGAAGAGACATGAAGAAGAGGGGACACGTGTTGATGTAGAAGAGACATGAAGAAGAGGGGACACGTGTTGATGTAGAAGAGACATGAAGAAGAGGGGACACGTGTTGATGTAGAAGAGACATGAAGAAGAGGGGACACGTGTTGATGTAGAAGAGACATGAAGAAGAGGGGACACGTGTTGATGTAGAAGAGACATGAAGAAGAGGGGACACGTGTTGATGTAGAAGAGACATGAAGAAGAGGGGGACACGTGTTGATGTAGAAGAGACATGAAGAAGAGGGGACACGTGTTGATGTAGAAGAGACATGAAGAAGAGGGGACACGTGTTGATGTAGAAGAGACATGAAGAAGAGGGGACACGTGTTGATGTAGAAGAGACATGAAGAAGAGGGGACACATGTTGATGTAGAAGAGACATGAAGAAGATGGGGACACATGTTGATGTAGAAGAGACATGGAAGAAGAGGGGGACACATGTTGATGTAGAAGAGACATGAAGAAGAGGGGACACATGTTGATGTAGAAGAGACATGAAGAAGAGGGGACACATGTTGATGTAGAAGAGACATGAAGAAGAGGGGACACATGTTGATGTAGAAGAGACATGAAGAAGAGGGGACACATGTTGATGTAGAAGAGGACATGGAGAAGAGGGGACACATGTTGATGTAGAAGAGACATGAAGAAGAGGGGACACATGTTTGATGTAGAAGAGACATGAAGAAGAGGGGGACACATGTTGATGTAGAAGAGACATGAAGAAGAGGGGACACATGTTGATGTAGAAGAGCATGAAGAAGAGGGGACACATGTTGATGTAGAAGAGACATGAAGAAGAGGGGACACATGTTGATTGTAGAAGAGACATGAAGAAGAGGGGACACATGTTGATGAAGAAGAGACATGAAAGAAGAGGGGACACATGTTGATGTAGAAGAGACATGAAGAAGTGGGGGGACACATGTTGATGTAGAAGATACATGAAGAAGAGGGGACACATGTTGATGTAGAAGAGACATGAAGAAGAGGGGACACATGTTGATGTAGAAGAGACATGAAGAAGAGGGGACACATGTTGATGTAGAAGAGACATGAAGAAGAGGGGACACATGTTGATGTAGAAGAGACATGAAGAAGAGGGGACACATGTTGATGTAAAAGAGACATGAAGAAGAGGGGACACATGTTGATGTAGAAGAGACATGAAGAAGAGGGGACACATGTTGATGTAGAAGAGACATGAAGAAGAGGGGACACGTGTTGATGTAGAAGAGACATGAAGAAGAGGGGACACATGTTGATGTAGAAGAGACATGAAGAAGAGGGGACATGTGTATTGTGTCCCCTCTTCTAAAATATTTGTATTAATGTTCTTGTTCAACACAGAAATCCCACAGATGGGCCAAAACAATATCACAATGCAGTGAGGTGTGCAAACATGTAGCATTACATACAAAAAGTGAAGACATTTTATAGAAAAAAAACACCATCAGCAAAGTATTGTGAACAAAGTATTGTGAACAAAGTATTATGACGGAGATGTCCCATCCCTACCCATTCCTCACCGTTCCTCCCTCGTTCCTCCCCGTCCCTCCTCCTCCCTCCCGTTCCTCCCCGTCCCTCCTCCTCCCTCCCCGTTCCTCCCCGTCCCTCCCCGTGCCTCCTCCTCCCTCCCGTTCCTACCCGTTCCTCCTCGTCCCTCCCCGTTCCTTCCCGTCCCTCCTCCTCCCTCCCGTTCCTTCCCGTTCCTCCTCCTCCCTCCCCGTTCCTCCCCGTCCCTCCTCCTCCCTCCCCGTTCCTACCCGTCCCTCCCCGTCCCTCATCCTCCGTCCCGTTCCTACCCGTTCCTCCTCCTCCCTCCCGTTCCTCCCCGTTCCTCCTCCTCCCTCCCGTTCCTCCCCGTCCCTCCCCGTGCCTCCTCCTCCCTCCCGTTCCTTCCCGTCCCTCCTCCTCCCTCCCGTTCCTTCCCGTTCCTCCTCCTCCCTCCCCATCCCTCCCCGTTCCTCCCGTCCCTCCCCCTCCCTCCCCGTTCCTCCCCGTCCCTCCCCGTCCCTCCCCGTCCCTCCTCCTCCCTCCCGTTCCTACCCGTTCCTCCTCGTCGCTCCCCGTCCCTCCTCCTCCCCTCCCCGTCCCTCCCCCCGTCCCTCCCCGTTCCTCCCCGTTTCAGTGGATGATCAAACTAATTCTATAGCACATTGTCCAGAGCAGAGAATATAATTACTACATGTTATTGTATATTACAATGGAGTCACACTGTTTTCATGTCAAGGGCCAAAGTAACCACATCAAGTTACTTTGGTCTTATTAAAGTAAGCCAAGAAGGGACCCCAGGTCTTATAGAGTTTCTCATCAGAGCCTCTGATTGAGAGGTGCAGCTTCTCTAAGTTAAGGCAGGACATTATGTCCCGAAGCCTGTGGGCGGGGCAGCATCCTTCCATTTAAGCACGTCTGGCCAGAAGCAAGGGAAAGGCAATCATGCGGCGTTCTGAGCGTGTCAAGTTTAGCACACTACTGTAGGTACATTTTGAATGTAACTATAACTGTACCATCTGAATACTTCCTCTGGGAGTGGGTCTCAGTTAGAGTTAGATGCGTCCATGACTCCAAACCTCCCACGTTTCTCCTGCTCAGATATTTTAAGAACCAGGTTTTTATGACTTTTCTATTCTGGCGAGATGAACCGTGTGACCTGAGTTTAATAAATCTCTCCATTCAGAGCTGCTGCTGCGGGGACCAATTTTCATATGACTGTGAACATGTCATGAATTTATAAAAAGGTCCATTAAGAGCTGAAAGGGATGGAGACGGAAATAGAAAGAATATTTGTGGACGCTGAGTCACGCTCAGAGAGAGGATTTCTCTTTATTTCCCCCTCATTAAAGTCACCTGTGGTTATTAGGGGCTCACAGGGGGAAGTTAATGAAGAGCTGAATGTTCTTAATAAATATTAATAATAATACAAATATACTGTGAATATGATTTAAAAGATTTAGATAAGCGGAGGAGTGCATCTGACGACGAGATAGGTTGTTGTGCTCCCTCTCTCTGTTTCTTATCTATATCCAATAGAACTGCTCGGGTCTTGATAGATTGAGTGGGGAAGTTCATGAGATCTTTCTAGAGGGTTATCAAGAATAACTTTTATCCAATGACCTTTCCCCTCTCTGTCTGTGTATTCTCTTGTTCCGGTAACACTTTATATTAAGGTACACAAATTAACCATCAACTAGTTGTTCATTAACATGCATATTAGCAGTATATTGGCTCTTTATTAGTCATTACAAAACACTTATTAATGCCTTATTCTACATGACCATATTCTACAAGTAATACGCCGTTAGTTGAGAGTTTTTCCTCAATAACCCTCTAATTAGTGCTGATTTGTTGCAAGTAAGGAACTTATTGTACATGAGTTTTGGTCTTAATATGCGCTGCCCAATATGGGCCTAATAAGGCAGTAGTACCACAAGAATAGTAATTCTCCCATAATAACACTTAACAAATATGATCTATTCTTATGGAACAAGACATGAAACTACAAGTGTTAATTAAGTCTAAACAACTCAAAATTAGGTATTTATATCTAAGAATATGTTCCCTATTCTAAAGTGAAGTCTTGTTCATAACCAATAAGCTATTAGTTTGACTCTAATTGACCAGAACAGGTTCCCTATTCTAAAGTTGCCTCCTCTTCACACTTTGTAAATACATTATAGCACACAACTACTGAAATGAACCTCAACAGTACATGAACAAAGTAGGCACACGTTGAAATATCTGTTTTATTAATGAACCACTAAAGAGAGGTTCAGACACATACATGTACCAAAACATGTCAAGTTTCTCCAAGGCTGAGAACACATATGCAGCCTGTGCTTTTTAATAAAAACTGATTTTTGACAGAGTTTATGTATTTGTGATCATACTGTGTGACCTGCTTGTATGTTCTCACACAATAGGTGTGCTGTTCTCTCTCTGTGTTGTCTCAGTGTGAACATAGATTAAACAGCCAGCCAAACTCTTTTGAGAGCCAGGGAATGAGCAGCCATGCTCCTTTATTGACTTATTTGCAGTCCACTGACATTCAAACGGAGTGAAACTATAAAAAAAGAAGTTACAAGGCACTTAATGATCTCATACATGCAAGTGTAACATACACAGATGAACACATTAGGACCGCTTAGTGTAAACAAGGTAAACATAGCTAATGCTAGCTGTACAATAAGCATGTATACAGGCTAGTATGGCTAACGCTAGCATGTATGCTAACGCTACCGTGTATGCTCACGCTAGCGCGAATGCTAACGCATTTTCTCATTGAGTTTAAACATCTCCACATGTCATCACATAAACACAATACATGTTACTAATCCTTACAGTGTAAGTGTAAGGCTCACACTTACACTTACAGTCATTGCTTTCTGACGGACTTGACCCTTTTACTCTTCAGGTTGCAAAGGGAAAATTAGTGGCGGTGTAGTTCACGTTCTCCTACTTCCTGTACCCGGGTCTAACCTTCAGTACACAGTTTACACAAATATAAATGTGCAAATATGAAACATACAGGTCAATATCACCTTGCTATTGGTAGCTGAACTGTCAATACCCCAACACATATTATAAGATATAAATACCTAATTTTGAGTTATTTAGACACAATTAACACTTATAGTTTCATGTCTTGTTCCATAAGAATAGATCATATTTGTTAAGTGTTATTATGGGATAATTACTATTCTTGTGCTACTACTGCCTTATTACGCCCATATTAAGCAGCGCATATTAAGACCAAAACTCATGTACAACAACTTCCTTACTTGCAATAAATAAGCACTAATTAGAGGGTTATTGAGGAAAAACTCTCAACTAATGGCTTATTACTTGTAGAATATGGTCATGTAGAATACGGGATTAATAAGTGTTGTATAATGACTAATAGAGAGCCATTATACTGCTAATATGCATGCTAATTAACAACTAGTTGATGGTTAATTTGTGTACCTTAATATAAAGTGTTACCCTTATTCCGATTAAACCAGCCAAATCTTTGTTCTTGTTTTGTATCTATATCTACGCCGGGATCCGGAGTCGAGGCTGATCCTCTTGCTGTAGTCCTGTGTCTTGGATCCTCTATCCTGAGTTCTGGATTAAGTCGTGGTCTTCGGGTCGTGGCTGAACCTGTCTCTGCGGTCCTGCCTGGGTCTTGTCATGCTGCTTCCCTGATGGCTTCCACAGGATTGTAGCTGACATCCTCGTGGATTCATCTTCTTATTACAGACACATGCATTTCCTAACATTCGGTCTATATGCTGTGAAATGTATTATCTCTTGGATTTACACACGGCATCTTTTGCACGTCTGTCCGTCCTGGGAGAGGGATCCCTCCTCTGTTGCTCTCCCTGAGGTTTCTCCCATGTTCCCTTTAAACTGTGGGTTTTCTCTGGAAGTTTTTCCTTGTACGATGTGAGGGTCTAAGGACAGAGGGTCTGAGGACAGAGGGTCTCAGGACAGAGGGTCTAAGGACAGAAGGTCTGAGGACAGAGGGTATAAGGACAGAGGGTGTCGTTTTTCTCATACTGATATTCTGAACAATCTGTGCTGTTGTATTTGCTGTAAAGTGTCTCTACTGGAGGCTATTTTATTATACACTGAACAAAAATATAAATGCAACACTTTTGTTTTTGCTCCCATTCTTCATGAGATGAACTCAAAGATCTAAAACATTTTCTATAAACACAAAATAACCATTTCTCTCAAATATTGTTCACAAATCTGAAAGATCTGTGATAGTGAGCACTTCTCCTTTGCCGAGATAATCCATCCCACCTCACAGGTGTGGCATATCAAGATGCTGATTAGACAGCATGATTATTGCACAGGTGTGCCTTAGGCTGGCCACAATAAAAGGCCACTCTGAAACGTGCTTTATTGGGGGGGGTCTGGGGGGGTCCGAAAACCAGGCAGTATCTGGTGTGAGGGGTAGGGTTAGGGTAATGTTGTGAATCGAGTGGCCCATGGTGGTGGTGGGGTTATGGTATGGGCAGGCGTATGTTATGGACGACGAACACAGGCCACTCAATTCACAACATTACCCTAACCCTAACCCTACCCCTCACATCAGATACTGACTGGTTTTCGGACCCCCCCAATAAAGCAAAACTGCACGTTTCAGAGTGGCCTTTTATTGTGGCCAGCCTAAGGCACACCTGTGCAATAATCATGCTGTCTAATCAGCATCTTGATATGCCAGACCTGTGAGGTGAGATGGATTATCTCGGCAAAGGAGAAGTGCTCACTATCACAGATTCTTTCAGATTTGTGAACAATATTTGAGAGAAATGGTTATTTTGTGTTTATAGAAAATGTTTTAGATCTTTGAGTTCATCTCATGAAACATGGGAGCAAAAACAAAAGTGTTGCATTTATATTTTTGTTCAGTGTATATACAGCACTTTGGCTCGACCAAAAATCGTTTATAAATGTGCTATATAAATAAAACTTGATTTGATTTAAAACAAGAAATATGGCAGCATACGTAGTGGGAGATGAATGATGCATGATATGCCGACGTGTTGTCCCAGCACTTACCTCTTGTTTTATCACTACAGACATATTTTGATTTATCATTATTTTATAATTATTATATTGCATTGTTTAGTTTGTTGTGTAATGGGACAGTTAAAGGTATGGTAGGTAATTCACTTCAGAAACACTTGTTATATTCCATGGAGTGCTCTTAACATCCCGATAGCAATGAATTCATTAAATGCTTTGACAATACATGCATATAAACATTTCATCTGTGGAAGCCACGGCGCTGTAAAAAGCACGACCAATCATCTGAGCCGGCCCGGGGCTATCGGGATGTTAAGAGAAGTGTTTCTGTTTCCTTCCCCACCTTTAAGTAATTAAACAATACTAACTAAGGTAAGACACTTCCCTGATTGTATACAGGGATTTTACACATTTTGATGTATAATTATTTTATCTAATAATTATTATATTGCATTGTTTAGTTAAGTCTTAGGAACTTAAACCAATACTAATTTCCTTATATTTTAAAGGAAAGGAATCAGGACACTTTCTATATAGGGATTTTAGCCAACGCAGACCATTTACATGCACTAAAACCTCCAGGAAAGGGAACACCACAGGAAGCAGCATCGAGGGGTGTAGGGGTGTGTGTTTAGGTGTTTGTCTGTGTCCAAGTGAGTGTGAGTGTGTGTACCGGTGCCATTAGAGTCCTCCACCGTGTGTGTGTGTTAATAGTAATGAAAGCAGCAGGAGGTCCTTTCATATCTGAAAGCTGCTCTTGATGTTTTTTCTGCAGCGACTCGAGCGCAGTTTGATCCTTTAGTGGAAAAAACAAAAAAACGACTTTTGTTCCATTTTTATATATTTAGGTGACTTTCTACTGACTTTCTGCTTTTGATTGTAGTGGAAGAAGTCCTTAGGTGTTATACTTCAGTGTAAGGATACTGCATGTCACATCTCACTGAAGTAAACGCATCGACAGACCATGACTACACAGATTGGAGCCATTTTGAAGAGAAAGCTAAAAGAAAAGTGAAATTATTACAAAAACTCTCCTCTCTCCAGGATGTTATTTCCCGTGACTTCACTTGCTGGTTTTCTGTGAACCTGGAGTCCCTAGGCTTGTTTGAGAGGAGCTGCGGCTCGCCTCCAAAGTAGACGAGAATAGCCGATCGGGGCGGTCTCAAAAGCTCGCCTGAAGTCGGACAGCTCGGAGTCGGCTTGACTCGGTTTGCTAAGGCGGAAATTGCGTTGGCGTTCTTCGTTGCAGATGAAGTGGATGCAATAGAAATCCCACAATTAGTAGATCACTACAAATGAATGACTCGAGTGTCTGTTCATTTGAAAACAAATCAATACAAGGGGGGTTGGATCTTCTTTTAATGTTTATTTTATTAGCTTTTCTTTTTAATGACTGATTTTAAATGCCATTTTCTTAATCTCTTTCATTTTTTGTAAAGCACTTTGAATTGCCTTGTGTTGAAAAGTGCTATATAAATAAACTTGCCTTGGATCCTACATGTAAAAGACAGAACCACTTATTACTGTTCAAACTACTTCCGTCAGCGCACTGACCAGTTTGCATTTATAAAGAACGCACAAATGTGTTTAATCGTTAATGTCAGATATACTAAGTAATAAATATATAGATATTAATTTCATGATGATAAACATTGTGGAACAATGATGAAAAATGGGAATGGATGTGGCGACGTAAAACTGACACAAAACAACAACAAACTTTTGCCGAGGTAAAACCCACCAATGAGCGCTCAGCTCGAGATACCAGCGAGTCGTTTCCCATCAAGCATTTGCGGGCGTCTTTGTCCCGCGAGATTTCAACGTCTCATGAAGGCGAGCCTCCAGAGCAAGTCGGACAAAATGACTAACCATCATGCAACGCACTAGCAAGACGTTGATCGCAACTGCGCAGGTCTGCGTCTCGCTCGTCTCTAAAGAGGGAATAAGGGTTTCTAATAACTGGGGTTTCTAATAACTGGGTTTCTAATAACGGGGTTTCTAATAACGGGGTTTCTAATAACTGGGTTTCTAATAACTGGGTTTCTAATAACTGGGTTTCTAATAACGGGGTTTCTAATAACGGGGTTTCTAATAACTGGGTTTCTAATAACAGGGTTTCTAATAACTGGGTTTCTAATAACTGGGTTTCTAATAACGGGGTTTCTAATAACGGGGTTTCTAATAACTGGGTTTCTAATAACGGGGTTTCTAATAACTGGGTTTCTAATAACGGGGTTTCTAATAACGGGGTTTCTAATAACTGGGTTTCTAATAATAACTGGGTTTCTAATAACTGGGTTTCTAATAACGGGGTTTCTAATAACGGGGTTTCTAATAACGGGGTTTCTAATAACTGGGTTTCTAATAACGGGGTTTCTAATAACGGGGTTTCTAATAACGGGGTTTCTAATAACGGGGTTCTAATAACAGGGTTTCTAATAACAGGGTTTCTAATACTGGGTTTCTAATAACGTGGGTTTCTAATAACTGGGTTTCTAATAACGGGGTTTCTAATAACGGGGTTTCTAATAACTGGGTTTCTAATAACTGGGTTTCTAATAACTGGGTTTCTAATAACAGGGTTTCTAATAACTGGGTTTCTAATAACAGGGTTTCTAATAACTGGGTTTCTAATAACTGGGTTTCTAATAACAGGGTTTCTTAATACTGGGTTTCTAATAACTGGGTTTCTATAACAGGGTTTCCTAATAACTGGTTTCTAATAACTGGGTTTCATTCTAATAACTGGGTTTCTAATAACGGGTTTCTAATACTGGGTTTCTAATAACGGGGGGTTCTAATAACGGGGGTTTCTAATAACTGGGTTTCTATAACTGGGTTTCTAATAACTGGGTTTCTAATAACGGGGTTTCTAATAACGGGGTTTCTAATAACGGGGTTTCTAATAACGGGGTTTCTAATAACTGGGTTTCTAATAACGGGGTTTCTAATAACGGGGTTTCTAATAACGGGGTTTCTAATAACGGGGTTTCTAATAACTGGGTTTCTAATAACGGGGGTTTCCTAAAATAACTGGGGTTCTAATACAGGGGTTTCTAATAACGGGGTTTCTAATAACTGGGGTTTTCTAATAACGGGGTTTCTAAGAACTCTGGGGTTTCTAATACATGGGTTTCTAATAACAGGGTTTCTAATAACTGGGTTTCTAATAACAGGGTTTCTAATAACAGGGTTTCTAATAACTGGGTTTCTAATAACGGGGTTTCTAATAACGGGGTTTCTAATAACGGGGTTTCTAATAACGGGGTTTCTAATAACTGGGTTTCTAATAACTGGGTTTCTAATAACAGGGTTTCTAATAACTGGGTTTCTAATAACAGGGTTTCTAATAACAGGGTTTCTAATAACTGGGTTTCTAATAACTGGGTTTCTAATAACAGGGTTTCTAATAACTGGGTTTCTAATAACTGGGTTTCTAATAACAGGGTTTCTAATAACTGGGTTTCTAATAACTGGGTTTCTAATAACTGGGTTTCTAATAACTGGGTTTCTAATAACTGGGTTTCTAATAACAGGGTTTCTAATAACTGGGTTTCTAATAACAGGGTTTCTAATAACTGGGTTTCTAATAACTGGGTTTCTAATAACTGGGTTTCTAATAACAGGGTTTCTAATAACAGGGTTTCTAATAACAGGGTTTTCTAATAACTGGGTTTCTAATAACTGGGTTTCTAATAACGGGTTTCTAATAACTGGGTTTTCTAATAACAGGGTTTCTAATAACTGGGTTTCTAATAACTGGGTTTCTAATAACTGGGTTTCTAATAACAGGGTTTCTAATAACAGGGTTTCTAATAACTGGGTTTCTAATAACGGGGTTTCTAATAACTGGGTTTCTAATAACTGGGTTTCTAATAACTGGGTTTCTAATAACTGGGTTTCTAATAACTGGGTTTCTAATAACTGGGTTTCTAATAACAGGGTTTCTAATAACTGGGTTTCTAATAACTGGGTTTCTAATAACGGGGTTTCTAATAACTGGGGTTTCTAATAACGGGGTTTCTAATAACTGGGTTTCTAATACAGGGTTTCTAATAACTGGGTTTCTAATAACTGGGGTTTCTAATAACA
>NW_022991346.1:0-12500 GCF_902827175.1 Gymnodraco acuticeps
GGGGGGGGGCCTTAGCGTCCATTTTCAACGCAAGGGGGGGGGGGCCTTAGCGTCCATTTTCAGCTTTCCGGGATGTCCATATGTTTCTATGGACGCTCATGGAAGCACGGCATTCGTTTGTGTCGGCTGCCCTTAAAGGCAATGTGAGCGTCCATTCTCATTGGATAACGGAGAATTGTACACCCGGAAGTAAGTATTCCCCTTACTGTCGATTGATTTTACAGTGATATCTGCACTACTCATCGACTAAAAAACACCAGATTTTCCTTGTTAATTACACAACATTGATTGGTTTAAATTGTGTGCAATGCTTTTGTATTTTTCTCCTTCGATTCGGAGAAACAAATGTTTTTTCGGAGTAAAGGATGGCAGAAGACACTACACTACCCAGAATCCCCCAGCTATCGTTTGGACTACAACCATGTGCTCTGTTTGACGTCACGTGATCTTCAAATTTCTCCCTGCAGAAAAAAAAACATGGCCGAACTTCGTTTATTCTCTGTGTAAAATGCCTATTTTAAAGTTAGTTTGGCCATTAAAATGCGTTTTGATGTCATTTGATGCGAGAAATATGAGTTGTTATTTCAGATTATGTGTGCAGTGGATGTACATGATCTTTAGTTTGCTAGTTATTACGAAGATTACTTCAGGAAATTGCGTCCATAACGTTTTCATTGTTACCAAGGTGGTTGCTAGGGACGCTGCTATCGATATTATTTCTGTTATGTTGTGTAACTGTTTAATGGTGTTATCTTTATTGCTACCCCCTTCCCCGTCAATGTATAGTGTTGGTCCACAGCGCAAACATATTAGTTTAACAAAATCCGCATCTAAAGATAGCCTACGTTATTTCCCCCTGTGCAATTCCAGTCTCACATCTCACAGCACATCGTCATTAACAAATAACGGAAACAGACCGAAAACATTTTTAAAAAATACAATAATGCTTTATTCCGAGTGTGCTTGCTTTTCTCTTTAGAAGTCATCACATACCGGCATTGTAATACACGGTTCGGCTGCATTAAATATTACATATCTGCCGTAGTTCTGTATTTATAGAGCCCTGATGAGAAGACTTCTAGACAAACATGAGGAACTGAAAACGTGACGTGGATCATAAATATATCAGCCATTAAACAACATCTTACATTTCTTTTCACACAATACGTCTCCTTGCAGTATCAACACTAATTCGGCTGACTTTTATATTTGATCCAATTGGTAGATAGGCTGTATTTACACCATAAAGTTGCACAGCTGATATAAAGGGACACCTAGTGGTTAAAGCATGTTATTGAATTTCATTATTTTTATTATTAGATATTAATAGGATCCCTAAAGCATATTAATTACTCGTTATTCTCTACTAATAGTTCATTAAAGACTGTATATAATGACTATTTTGCACATCCCTTTCAAGATTTCAAGATTTTCTAAGGTTTATTGACATATCATATAGGCCCACACAACTATGGTGTAGTTATGCATTGAATGAAAAACTTGGGTCGCAGGTTCCTCAATAGTGCATTACAAGACATCTATCAATATTTGTGCGTACCTCCAGCAATGTTAACTATGTTGAAGCACTTATTTTAACTGATATTATACATAATGTATTATACTCTTATAAGATGTATGTAGATATTTCATCTCCGACCTTGTCAGGTATTGAACAATCAATAAATAAAGAACACAGAATTGTTGAATATAAAACACAGAATTTGTGTGATTATACTAAATGATTTACAAATAAATACCACTGCATATTTAACTGTTACACATGCTGATGTAACGCAAATGTTCCAACTTGAGATCAATAAAGTATATCTTATCTTAAGCTGATCGATGGCTACTGCCATATTTGCAAAATGTGCCTCTGAACCTTAACAAGTGCATGTTTCAGGCTCATCAATTAATGTAATGTAATGTTATCTATTAACAACAGGGGTCACAAACATAAGACCAGCTGTTAAATAAAGCTCTTCTGACCTTAGCTGGCATGTGTGTATATATATATTAATGCTGCCCATTATGGGCACAAGCAATTTTCACCCATTTATTAATTATATGTTTTAAATGTGAGTGTTTCCTATCCCCTAAACCTCCAGGGATGTACACAGTTTAATACTGGCAACTTCTTATTATGGGAAATACGAAAACGTCTTTTAAAACTACAACTCCCAGTAGAGACGTGCCATAGATACAGAACATGTTGCGAAACAGAATAGCCAGCATTTGTAGTTCTGGGGACGGGGTGGGGGAGGGGGGGACGCGGTGGACCCGTTCAAATCCAGTTTTGGACAGTCTGCGTGGTTCCATCCCATTTCAAGTGCTGTTCGAGGCTCGGCGTAACCCTCGGAGCACACTCTCCAATCACAGACCTTGAGGACTATCACGGGGTTTGTCAAACAGAGCACATGGTGTAGTCCAAACGATAGCTGGGGATTCTGGGTAGTGTAGTGTCTTCTGCCATCCTTTACTCCGAAAAAACATTTGTTTCTCCGAATCGAAGGGGAAAAATACAAAAGCATTGCACACAATTTAAACCAATCAATGTTGTGTAATTAACAAGGATAATCTGGTGTTTTTTAGTCGATGAGTAGTGCAGATATCACTGTAAAATCAATCGACAGTAAGGGGAATACTTACTTCCGGGTGTACAATTCTCCGTTATCCAATGAGAATGGACGCTCACATTGCCTTTAAGGGCAGCCGACACAAACGAATGCCGTGCTTCCATGAGCGTCCATAGAAGCATATGGACATCCCGGAAAGCTGAAAATGGACGCTAAGGGCCCCCCCTTGCGTTGTAAATGGACGCTAAGGCCCCCCCCCTTGCGTTGGAAAAAGCCGACAGGGAGACTTGACATAACGTCAACATAGGCCGACCTGGGAGTGAGGATGTGTTGGTTTATGATGCGCCAGCGGACGTCCTGAATGAGCGTCTGCTGCTGTGGGGAAACTATGGAGACTACAGTTCTCTATACAGCGGACTACAACATGGATGTTCAATAAGAACGAGGGACTCCTGTAAACTCATCTAGAGACTCTGTGCTCTGATGCTGTTGCTTTATGCTTTATGAACGGGGACAACAGAGAAACAGATTCTTCATTAATTCCACCATCAGTCCCACATGAGCAGGACTGAGCTCCATCTTTCCACCTGTGAATCTTTCTCGTCACATTTGATCGGGACCCCCTTGAAAACGAGATGGTGCATCTCAAGGGGTTTATCCCAATGAATACAAATGTCTATATATATCTCATCCCCCCGTCAGTCAGATCAGTTTCTGAACTTCCTGTCAGAGTCACGGCTCTGTCCTCAGACGGATGCTGAGCTAACAGCTCTGAGTTACAAGCGGACGGGTTGAATCTATGAGTGAAGGTTAATCTCTGCACGATGACACGCTCATAAACAGTGCTGAGGCAGAGAATCAGGAACTGGGTGAGGGGGGGATTTACGAGGCTAATAATAAAAACTAGGTTTACTTCCAGAGGAGGAATTCTGCACAGACACTATTTATAATTAAAGAACTGAGATACTTCCCTCGTGGTTCAACGCCAAACCAGTGGTGTACATTTACTCAAGTACTGTACGTGCTACTGTGTACTTCTACTCCACTACAGTTCAGAGGTACATGGTGTACTTTTCCTCCACTACAGTTCAGAGGTACATGGTGTACTTCTACTCCACTACAGTTCAGAGGTACTTCTACTCCACTACAGTTCAGAGGTACATGGTGTACTTCTACTCCACTACAGTTCAGAGGTACATGGTGTACTTCTACTCCACTACAGTTCAGAGGTACATGGTGTACTTCTCCTCCACTACATGTATTTAATACCTCTAGTTACTTCACAGATCTGGATGAATGATGTGAAATATAACCAAGTGTTGAATCAGACTTTAGTTCCACCTGGAGTAAATCCACCAGCTACCCTGCAGTATACAAAGTACTTCAGACTAGCTGCTCCTTTACCAGCTTTGAGAACACTTTCATGATCAATCATTATAAAACATATCATATATATTATTCTGAAATGGACCAATCTGCACAACGACTACTTTCACTGTCGCTACTTTCACTATATTTAGATGAGAATACTTTTCTACTTTCACTTGAGGAACATTTTGAATGCAGGACTTTCACTGTAACAGAGTATTCCTACACTCTGGTACTTCTACTTTTACTCAAGTACAACATCTGAGTACTTCTACTTTTACTCAAGTACAAGATATGAGTACTTCTACTTTTACTCAAGTACAAGATCTGAGTACTTCTACTTTTACTCAAGTACAAGTTCTGAGTACTTCTACTTTTACTCAAGTAAACTGAGTACTTTTACTTTTACTCAAGTACAAGATCTGAGTACTTCTACTTTTACTCAAGTAAACTGAGTACTTCTACTTTTACTCAAGAACAAGATCTGAGTACTTCTACTTTTACTCAAGTACAAGATCTGAGTACTTCTACTTTTACTCAAGTAAACTGAGTACTTTTACTTTGACTCAAGTACAAGATCTGAGTACTTCTACTTTTACTCAAGTAAACTGAGTACTTCTGCTTTTACTCAAGTAAACTGAGTACTTCTACTTTTACTCAAGTAAACTGAGTACTTCTGCACGTACAGTATAGAGATTGCGGAGTCTCTCCACAGACGGCTGCAGATATACTGAAGCCGTCTGTGGAGGAGCGGCTGAAACAGGAACACTTTTATTTGAGTAAACTTGGTCTTTTATTGAGTCTCTCTGTTGGAGACCATGTGATCCTGTTCCTGTTCAAGCTGTGCTTCTGTCAGCAGAGCGATCACACACTTCATCACAGCCAGAAATAACTGAATTAAAATGTTCTTCCTTCTCCTGGTAATAACTCCAGGGTCAGAGCTGCTGCTGGCCGAGCACAATTATAAATACATAAAAACACTCTGTAGTGTCTCTGAAGTATCTATCAGAGTACTGAAGACCTTCATGTGGACATTGCATAATAACTGTCACTACCAGAAGGTTAAAACAATGCAACTTAAAGAGGATTCTACATACAGTGAAATAATAGGAGTACACTGCATCAATAAAGCCTTCTCCTTCAAAGAATCACAAAGAAACGGCTTTCATGCGTGTCCAGAAAGGTTCCACTTATGTAACCACGCCAAGATGTTTGTTGTAAGTCATTTGTGTGTTCTTTGACACCTTCGAAAAAGTGTGAAGGTATCTGTAATGTCGCCCTGACCCTAGAAGACGTCCAATCCAACACATCACCCGACTGGCAATAAGAAGGAGAAGAAGAAGGACCGTTATTGATCCCCCGAGGGAAATTCCGTTTCTCTCAGTTTTTTATACACACAGGTATATATTCGCACACACACATTGAGAGGTCAGAGTGGAGAGGCAGTCAGTGTAGCCGGCGCCAAGTTGGGGGTTTGGATAAAAGCGTCAGCTAAATGTAATGTAATGTAATGTAATGTAATGTAATGAACCACTGCCCCCCCCAGTCTCTGCATTTGACCCATCCTAGTGTTACAACAACTGTAAGAGGATGTGCTAACTCCCAATGTCATCATCATGGTTCTCTTCATGGTTCCTTCAGTTTGACAAGCTGCACATCTGCTGGATGTAAACAGTATTATGCCGTTACTCCGAGGGTCCGGATCTGAAACAGTTCCTCCTTTTAGCGTCTATTTCCGTCACAAGGTCAGATTCAGAAATAGCTCGCAGCCATGAAGTCACTTTCAGAGGAATTCAAAGGTCAAGCGTGGACGACACGGCTGCAAATACCACCGTGACGGCTCAGTTTTTATGAGAAAGGCCTAAAGAAGGGCAAAAAGGGAACTTCATACTGTCATTTCAACAGAGGTGGGAAGTAGTGCAGTACAAATACTTTGTTACTGTACTTAAGTACATGTTTCTGGTATCAGAACTTTACTCCACTACTTATTTTTCTGACGACTTTTTACTTTTACTTCTTACATGTTGAACTCAAATACCTGTACTTTCTACTTCTCACATGTTGAACTCAAATACCTGTACTTTCTACTTCTTACATGTTGAACTCAAATACCTGTACTTTCTACTTCTCACATGTTGAACTCAAATACCTGTACTTTCTACTTCTTACATGTTTGAACTCAAATACCTGTACTTTCTACTTCTTACATGTTGAACTCAAATACCTGTACTTTCTACTTCTTACATGTTGAACTCAAATACCTGTACTTTCTACTTCTTACATGTTGAACACAAATACCTGTACTTTCTACTTCTTACATGTTGAACTCAAATACCTGTACTTTCTACTTCTTACATGTTGAACACAAATACCTGTACTCTCTACTTCTTACATGTTGAACTCAAATACCTGTACTTTCTACTTCTCACATGTTGAACTCAAATACCTGTACTTTCTACTTCTTACATGTTGAACTCAAATACCTGTACTCTCTACTTCTTACATGTTGAACTCAAATACCTGTACTTTCTACTTCTTACATGTTGAACTCAAATACCTGTACTTTCTACTTCTTACATGTTGAACTCAAATACCTGTACTTTCTACTTCTTACATGTTGAACTCAAATACCTGTACTTTCTACTTCTTACATGTTGAACTACAAAATACCTGTACTT
Organism: Gymnodraco acuticeps; assembly: GCF_902827175.1. Taxonomy (NCBI): domain Eukaryota; kingdom Metazoa; phylum Chordata; class Actinopteri; order Perciformes; family Bathydraconidae; genus Gymnodraco; species Gymnodraco acuticeps. The sequence goes on from NW_022991346.1 coordinate 6,623, forward strand.
TCTACTTCTTACATGTTGAACACAAATACCTGTACTTTCTACTTCTTACATGTTGAACCCAAATACCTGTACTTTCTACTTCTTCACATGTTGAACACAAATACCTGTACTTTCTACTTCTCACATGTTGAACTCAAATACCTGTACTTTCTACTTCTCACATGTTGAAATCAAATACCTGTACTTTCTACTTCTTACATGTTGAACACAAATACCTGTACTTTCTACTTCTTACATGTTGAACTCAAATACCTGTACTTTCTACTTCTTACATGTTGAACACAAATACCTGTACTTTCTACTTCTTACATGTTGAACTCAAATACCTGTACTTTCTACTTCTCTCATTCTCCAAACAGCTGGTTCCTTTAGTCTGAATGTGTGTTTGGTGCGTGATCATTATTCTTTAGACTCATTGCGTGCCTATTGATTTGAACACGATCCGTGTATCCATCATTTCCTGGTCTTCTCTAAAGAAGAGGGACCAATGGAAACGTTGTCATGTTGCCGTTGTTCAGCATGGAAACATTCATTAGCAAACAATGACATTATTGTTCTATTAATATAAAGGGAGGTCAGGTACTCTTTAAAGCAGCTGCTAGTTATGGGTACTTTTTACTGAAGTACATTTCAAAGCCTCTTTACTTTGACTTGAGTAAAGAAGTTTAGTCAGTACTTCTACTTTTACCAGAGTATTTTTAAACACGAGTATCTGTACTTCTACTTGAGGAAAGGATGTGTGGACTTTTGCCATCTCTGGTCATTTTATTCATTTCAAAACTTTTGTCATGCATTCAATGTCTCTTTCTGTGCTCTGATTGGTGAACAGTTCCTCTTGTGACCGTCGTCCCATCAGAGCATCATCCCTCTGAGATGTGCAATATGCAGTTATAACATTTAGCACAAACAGCACCTGACATGACGTTACCCCCTGCTGGCTGTCAGTCACACAGGGAGGCATGCTGCTGACCTCTGACCCCGGCCTGTGATTGGCTGCAGACCACGGTGACAGGATGTTTGGAAGGGTGACTATCTATTTCTCAGCAGCCATGAACCTGTCTCCTCTCACGAGGAATTCACTGTACGTCTGCGGGAAACAAGCCCAGCGTGACTAGACGCTGAAGAAGATGGGCTATGTTTGAGGAGAGGACTCACTCTGCAGGAAATGGAGGAGATCTATCTTGATCTGTGGGCTCATAAGGGCTGTTTTATTCCTCCAATACCATATACATGTTAGCTCAGCCTAGCTCAATCATTTGCTGGAAATGTGATGAATAAAAACATCTTAGCTCTCATAGATTTTAAGTTTAGTTAACTTGTCAAAATCACATGCTGGATTTTGGGCAAGTAAATTAAGTTTAGCTCCATTTCTGGGATGTTCTATCCAGACTAAACGAACAACTAGGTTTCCACTTATATTTGCACATATATGTCAAAAAACAAAGTCTATATGGCCTGTGCTCCCAATATATTATATTGTGTTAGAAGATATATTTTTGAATACTTGTGTTTTCTCAAGTTTCGGGATGTCCATTCCACTTCCTCTCACCTGGTCTGGCAGTCAATGGTTTTCTCAATATGTTTTTCGGTTGTCCTGAAATAAGGTTTGCAATGATCCAATATCACATGGAAAATCCCAGTGGTTGGTTGGTTGGTTGGTTGGTTGGTTGGTTGGCCGGTTGGTTGGTTGGTTGGCTGGTTGGTTGGTTGTTGTTGGTTGGTTGGTTGTTGGTTGGTTGGTTGGTTGGTTGGTTGGTTGGTTGGCCGGTTGGTGGTTGGTTGATGGTTGGTTGGTTGGTTGGTTGGTTGGTTGGTTGGTTGGTTGGTGGTTGGTTGGTTGATGGGTGGTTGGTTGGTTGGCCTGGTTGGTGGTGGTTGGTGGTTGTTGGTTGGTTGGTTGGTTGGTTGGTTGGTTGGTTGTGGTTGGTTGGTGGTTGGTTGGTTGGTTGGTTGGTTGGTTGGTTGGTTGGTTGGTTGGTTGGTTGGTTGTGGTTGGTTGGTTGGTTGGTTGGTTGGTTGGTTGGAAGGACGAAGAGAGATGCCAACTTCCGGATCAGGCTTAAAAATAAAACAACATCATCGCTGCACCACTTTCATTTTCTCAAAAGGAGGCAGAGTGACACCTCTTCCCTGTCCTCCATCTTTGCACGGTGACACAGAGAAGCCCAAACAGGGAGAGCTGCAGATGAGGAGGGGGTGATGAGGAGGGGTGATGTGAGCATGCCAAATGAGCACATGAAGACAGTAATGTGATCTGAGCTGAGTGACAGGACCTCTATTTTTTCTGCAGAGGTTTGACAGAGCTATAAAAGAGTCCGAGGCTCCAGCTGCTGACAGAGACACGGACAGAGACACTGAGCATCAGACCGGGTGGAATAACCTCCAGATAAAACACTTATATATATTTATCTTTATAATATCAAAGAGAAGAATGGGACTGCACAGCGTCGAGGAACTGGTGAGATATGCTGATGTGTGTGGATGTGAATGAATGATAATTATGAGGTTTTTCGTCCAAAAAGGATTCGTTTTTCTAGACTTTATATTCGGGTTGAAATAAGAATATTTTTTTAAAGAAAAGCCTTTTTTTTTTTTTTACATACAATGAGATAAATTAATGATGCTTAGAATAAATGTCAATTCTTAATCATGTCCGTACTGGTACTACTTCCTGTAACTTACCCACATGTGTATTTATAGGAAAACAAGCATTTATTTAGTTGCAAAAATTCAAAGTAAATGTAAAAAACTGAAAGAAAAAGTCAATTATTTCATTTCTTCACCAAATGACATTTTTTTAATTTGCTATTCAGGACCGACAATCCAGTATTACATCAATGATGTCTTATCCAAACTCCCTTTAATTACTTAATGACCTTTTTAATGATCCTTTACTTTGCACGATTAGAGGAACGGCTACTTAAATACAACTTGGCCTACATCAAGAGTAATTATTTGATCCATCATTGCTTATACTACAGATTTCACCCCAGATGTCTTGTACTTAATATTATAACCGTGGAGTCTCCTTATATAGATGAAAGGATAATGAAGCCCTCTGAGTGATTACACGAGTGATTTAGACTCATTAAAGCATGGAAGTGTGTTAATGTGTTTACTCTCCTCTGTGATAGAGCTGCTCGTGTGTTTACCTCTCAGATTAAGACATTAGTGTGTGATCGCAGTTTGTCCGTACAGAAATGCAAGGAAAGTTGAGATTTTTTAAAATGTTGACACATAGATTCACGAGGCGATAAGATAATAGTTTATTGTCAGATCTGTTTGAGACATCAACAAAGACACATATTAAGAAGTAAACAATGGAGGCGAATGGAGGGAACACAGGGATTTTAGCCTTTGCAGACCATTTACATGCACTAAAACAAACTACAGGAGAGGGAACAGCACAGAGAGCAGAATAGGGACTCTGTAAGTAGTGAGCATACAACTTGTTTAATGAGACTTTTCAAACTGAAGATGCTGTGTGAGTTCTCTTTCTTGCACTAATGTACATTTTGACTGTTATTTTGTATTTGTTGTGCTTTGATTTATATCTTAATGTGTGCATATGTACAAATGTGTCTGTAGATTGTGTATATATATGTATATACATATTGTTATATATATTTGTATTTTGTATTGTGGGAAACGGAATTTCGATCTCTCTGTACACACAAACTGAAAGATTGACAATAAAGTTGACTTCAAAGATTGAAAGATTCACGATTCAAAGGTGTTATTGTCATGCTCATACGCTACAGTGTAGAAATGGCAATGAAATGATTCTGACCTGAGCTCCTCCAACAATGCAACATGTATAATAAAATACAAAATAAAAAGTAGTGCAAGAAGTCTATATACACGTAAATAGAATATGGGATATGTACAAGAACAGACTTGGACTTTGACTGACTTAAAATGCTGTTTTTTATGACCTTCCCTCAGGTGTCCGGTAAGAGGTCAGAGGGCAAGGAGGCGGCTGATTTCCATGGCGGAGAGTACGAGGCGGCGGTGGGTCAGGAGAAGAAAGACGGCATCGAACCGGAAGAGGTCAGCGTGGCAGCTCTCAGCGTAAGAACCAGAGATGGCAAAAATACACACATCCTTTCCTCAAGCACAAGTACAGATACTCATGTTTAAAAATACTCTGGTGAAAGTAGAAGTACTGACTAAACTTCTTTACTCAAGTCAAAGTAAAGAGGCTTTGAAATTTACTTCAGTAAAAAGTACCCATAGCTAGCAGCTGCTTTGAAGAGTACCTGACCTCCCTTTATATTCATAGAACAATAATGTCATTGTTAGCTAATGAATGTTTCCATGCTGAACAACGGCAACATGACAACGTTTCCATTGGTCCCTCTTCTTTAGAGAAGACCAGGAAATGATGGATACACGGATCGTGTTCAAATCAATAGGCACGCAATGACTCTAAAGAATAATGATCACGCACCAAACACACATTCAGACTAAAGGAACCAGCTGTTTGGGAAATGAGAGAAGTAGAAAGTACAGGTATTTGAGTTCAACATGTAAGAAGTAGAAAGTACAGGTATTTGAGTTCAACATGTAAGAAGTAGAAAGTACAGGTATTTGTGTTCAACATGTAAGAAGTAGAAAGTACAGGTATTTGAGTTCAACATGTGAGAAGTAGAAAGTACAGGTATTTGTGTTCAACATGTGAGAAGTAGAAAGTACAGGTATTTGAGTTCAACATGTAAGAAGTAGAAAGTACAGGTATTTGTGTTCAACATGTGAGAAGTAGAAAGTACAGGTATTTGAGTTCAATATGAGAGAAGTAGAAAGTACAGGTATTTGTGTTCAACATGTAAGAAGTAGAAAGTACAGGTATTTGGGTTCAACATGTAAGAAGTAGAAAGTACAGGTATTTGGGTTCAACATGAGAGAAGTAGAAAGTACAGGTATTTGAGTTCAACATGTAAGAAGTAGAAAGTACAGGTATTTGTGTTCAACATGTAAGAAGTAGAAAGTACAGGTATTTGAGTTCAACATGTAAGAAGTAGAAAGTACAGGTATTTGGGTTCAACATGTAAGAAGTAGAAAGTACAGGTATTTGTGTTCAAAATGTAAGAAGTAGAAAGTACAGGTATTTGAGTTCAACATGTAAGAAGTAGAAAGTACAGGTATTTGGGTTCAACATGTAAGAAGTAGAAAGTACAGGTATTTGTGTTCAACATGTAGAAGTAGAAAGTACAGGTATTTGTGTTCAACATGTAAGAAGTAGAAAGTACAGGTATTTGAGTTCAACATGTGAGAAGTAGAAAGTACAGGTATTTGAGTTCAACATGTAAGAAGTAGAAAGTACAGGTATTTGGGTTCAACATGTAGAAGTAGAAAGTACAAGTATTTGGGTTCAACATGTAAGAAGTAGAAAGTACAGGTATTTGAGTTCAACATGTAAGAAGTAGAAAGTACAGGTATTTGAGTTCAACATGTGAGAAGTAGAAAGTACAGGTATTTGAGTTCAACATGTGAGAAGTAGAAAGTACAGGTATTTGAGTTCAACATGTAAGAAGTAGAAAGTACAGGTATTTGGGTTCAACATGTAAGAAGTAGAAAGTACAAGTATTTGGGTTCAACATGTAAGAAGTAGAAAGTACAGGTATTTGGGTTCAACATGTAAGAAGTAGAAAGTACAGGTATTTGAGTTCAACATGTAAGAAGTAGAAAGTACAGGTATTTGTGTTCAAAATGTAAGAAGTCAAAGTAAAAAGTCGTCAGAAAAATAAGTAGTGGAGTAAAGTACTGATACCAGAAAAATGTACTTAAGTACAGTAACGAAGTATTTGTACTCCACTACTTCCCACCTCTGAACACAGGCCATAAGATATTGAACACCTGAACTTTTTAAAGAACATCC
>NW_022991346.1:17500-42442 GCF_902827175.1 Gymnodraco acuticeps
GCACGCTTTAGTAACTCGTGCGCACGCTTTAGTAACTCGTGCGCACGAGTTACTAAAGCGTGCGCACGAGAAAGTAAAACGTGGCCACGTTTTATTTATTTTTCTCTCTATGAACCCTCCAGGGCTCCGTACATGTCAGCCTGCAATTGAAACATAATTTCTTAATGTGAAATGATGTGATATTCAGCAAGGCCATCAGTTTGATTTGACCATATGCATATATTAGACATACAACGATAAATACAAATGCATAAAGAAACACAAATAAAATAGTTCAAGATAATATTGACCGATAGGTGTAAGTAAACCATATACATGCAAAAAAAGAACAAAATGACCTAAAAGCAGAACAAATATATTAAATCAAATGTTTTACAGTTCAATAAAATACTGCTTATTGTAAAATAAAAGTGCCATCGTATGTAATCAGAAACACACTTTACAGGCCATCAATGGGGCTGAAGACCTTACTCATCGACAACAATAAATCCAATGCAAATGCTTCCAGTGTTCCAGGTTTGATGAGTGTTTCTCTCTCTCCTGCAGGATGGAAAAACCCCTCTGGAGACTCTGAATTCATGGCAGAACGGCGCCAAGAGCCTCCTGTGTAACTTCAGCCAGGAGAAACCCGATGCAGTAACACATTCCTAAAAACAAAATCCAACATGAGATTCAACCCGTGGATCGGATGGAGTGAAGCACCCAAGTCTTTCTTTTAATATCTGGTAATCCGGCGAGGCTGTGCCAAATGTTCGCTTTCAAACGGCCTACGGTGTTGACTGATGGATATTAACACCCTCAGGGAGTGGTCATAAATCTAAAGCTCACTCTAAAGCGGGTATTGTGGGAAACCACAAATCTAATCAGGATGTTGTTAATGCTGTGATTGATAGCACTGATAGATTCAAATGTTGCTGGACAATGTTTTTCTTCTTAAGCTGAGTAGAAGTCGGCGAGGACATATTTATTGACAAGAAAAATATTTATTGCGTTTGATTAATTTATTTCATTATCATACACTTAAAGCTAGGGTAGGTAATTTACTTCAGAAACACTTTTTGTTATATTGCTCTTAACATCCCGATGGCAATGAATACATCAAATGCTTTGACAATAAATATATACAAATATTTCATTTGTGGAAGCCGTGGCGCTGCAAAAAGCTATACCAATTATCTCCTTCGGCCCGCGGCAGATAACTGGATGGCCTGCCTGCCTGTCAGCCTTCCATCTGTGCACAAACTTATCTCGTGCCCTCATTGGTCATGTGCGCGTTCGTGTGTGTTGGAGGAGGGGCTCTGTGAGGAAGTCTGAAGGAAGCGGCAGATTTTTTTCGGTTGTGTATTTTCAAATTCTAGCGCACTCGAGCTGGTTTCTCCATTCTCACCTACCCCACCTTCAATAACTGTACGGGAAAGGATTAGGGCCACGTGTGACATCTTATCTCAACATGTATTTATTTGTATCTCAGAGTTCCGTGTAAAATGTGAAACTCTGAAAAATAAAAAAATCTGAAAATCTCGGAATTCTGAGAAAAAAGTCTGATTTCCAAAATGTTCGGATTTTTTCATTTTTTTTAATCAGAATACTGATTCTGAAAATAATCTGAATTCTAAGGAAAATGTCAGGATTGTAAAAAAAAATGTTGTGGCTCTAATCCTCTTCTATAAAACCAAGTGTTCTTGAATTTACTAACTAATGGAAACAACTGTGAGACATTTCTTTAGTTTTTTTTCAGATCATCATCAGTCTAAGGATTGATGTAAGTTAACTAAGGTTATTTATTTGTATAAAAAGACTTGAGCTCAGTGTAAAGAAGTAAGAGAGAACTGAGCCCGATCTTGCTGGTAGACGATTGTTGTTATACTTGAACATTCAGATGACTTTTTAACCGAGTTCTTAGGTTTTACACGTTTTGAGATTGAGATAAGACAGGAAGAAGTACGTTTTTGGATCAGGAGGAAGAAGAATATCTCCACTTTATTTATCGAGGTTGCTGTTACAATTATTTGTTAACCCTTTCTTTGTTGATTTCGGTGTAGCTTCATCTTTGCTGAAGCTCACCTAAAACAAATTAAATTCACCTCAACGATAAAAAAAGAGTGAGAGAGGAAAGACGCATTGTTGGTTCAGAGGATGTTTGAAAAGTGTTTATGAAAACCAGGACCTGATACGTGAATGATTATCAGATTTATTTTTATTTTTAAAGATGTATGTACATTTTGCCTTATATTTTTGGATTGATCTAATAAAAACATTCAATTTAAGTTTTGTTTTTTTGACATAAACCTGCATGCTTTTGCCTTTTGAACGTGAAGTCATGTGACCGTGCTGTAGTTCCTTTAGAGCCCAACATTAGCCTCCTTTAGCTTAGCGGTGGTGACGTGAAGTCATGTGACCGTGCTGTAGTTCCTTTAGAGCCCAACATTAGCCTCCTTTAGCTTAGCGGTGGTGACGTGAAGTCATGTGACCGTGCTGTAGTTCCTTTATAGCCTAACATTAGCCTCCTTTAGCTTAGCGGTAGTGTAGTTATTTTATAGCCCAACGTTAGCCTCCTTTAGCTTAGCGGTGGTGACGTGAAGTCATGTGACCGTGCCGTAGTTCCTTGATAGCCCAACATTAGCCTCCTTTAGCTTAGCGGTGGCGACGTGAAGTCATGTGACCGTGCCGTAGTTCCTTGATAGCCCAACATTAGCCTCCTTTAGCTTAGCGGTGGTGTAGTTATTTTATAGCCTAACGTTAGCTTTTATACTTCATGTATCACAACCTAGCCGATACTAACATTGTGTTTGCAACTTCACTTAAACCCCCAGAAGTAGCTTCATTGTTCATTTCGAACATGAATCAACCGGTAATCAAGTTTATTGACAGGTTGTGACCCTGAACCGCCATAATGGTCCAACAAAGTGGGAATTACCTTGTCTTCTACCAGTAACTGTTGCGAATACTGGACCGTGAATTGTGAGTGATTAAGGAAGCAGACCTGAGGATTTGTGGTCGAAATGAAAATCAGCCAGTTAAAACTCATTATGGAGGGAACACAGAGATGTTAGCCTTTGGAGACCATTTACATGCACACAAAACAGGAAAGGTAAAGCTCAGTAGGGCCTTTTTAACAGGCACATTACTGCAGGTGGGGTTTTATACACAGAAACTCAATCTGTCACTGTCTTCTAGTCAGTCTTCATCAGTCTTCAACAGACCCTGAACATCTCAAGAAAGCCAAGTCTGCTACAAACCAAGCACTAAAGTGACTGAACATTGTATGAACAATTTTTGTGAAAAATGCAAAAAGTGATGCAATATATGAAATACATGGTTTATACCTGTAATTACTGTGGTTCCATTTCTTCTGATTACCTAATTTGGGCATGCACATTTTCCACGCACAAACCTACCTCTTTTGGATTTGGAAAGATCCAAAAGAGGATGACGTTATTATGTGTAACTAATAACGTCATCACAATCGCCACATTGATATGTGTTGAGAACACGGCGTGCAAAAGTATACGGGTCGTGCTGCAGCTAGATTTTCCTGTCCTCTGTTAGAAGGTGTCGGCGACGGACGTGCAAGGAAGAACGGCTTTCCACAGGATGTTCCAATTTAACTACTTTATTGATTTCCTGGGTAGTGAATTTTACATGCAATGGTAATTGGATGGGTGTGGTATCTGTAACATAAAGATAAACAGGTATGAATAAACATGTATTATAGAGTGATAATGACCAGTCACATTGTTTCACAGTAAATTAGGTAGATAAAGAAATGGCACAATTAGCATGGCCTATGCTGCCCTCTATTGGCCAAAGGCCGCAACAGAATGGCGATTGAAATGACACGTTATTACATAAAGTAATGAACTATTGTAAACAATCACGCATGAACAACATACAGGAATGCACACAATGAAGTCTCTATAATGACTACAATATAAAGAACACTGCATACTGTTAGAAATTAAAATCAATATTTTGATGGCATAATGTACCTTAAATGTACCTTCAGTTTAAATGCTGTTTTATACTGAAAAACCAGAAAATTATTGTGCACAACCAGTTAAGCTTTTATTCTGAAAATCCTTCATCTCCGGTTAGCATGTGGCTAGTTTACCATTTCTTATAGAGGTTAATTTAGTAGCGAAATGACATGGAGTGATGCACACAGAAACCTACTGATTTTAACACTGCAACTATAGACGTATTATTATTGCTGAATATTAAATGAAGGTATAGTTTATTTGAATAAAGTTATTGTTTACAGACGTGGGTAAGATGTGACAACTTCCGGAATGACCAGAAACCAAACCAGCCGTGAAGTATTTTCTGTATTTTTTAGAATATTAACTACAACGTTTAGAATGTGTTAAAGGAAAAGTGATGAAAGACAATATGAGGAGAAGAGGCGTGTTTAAGTATGTATTGAATGTACAATGCCTGAATCCTCTGTTTAAACGTAACAACGGACATTAAGATGTGGAGGGCCGGCCCGCAGGGAGGAGCCTGCAGAAGCTATATAAGAGCAGCACCTGAGCGGTTCGGCCTCTTTTCTCTGCTAGCGAGGGCCAGAGACAGCTGCTTTTCTGTCGGACAATATCCTGTTTGTGACTGTACCGCGCCTTTTATTAATTAAAGTACCAATTTGAAAACATCTCAGAGACTCCATTTAGTCTCCTTTTTAAGCTTCTCTTTCCTGGACGCGAGAATAACCATCACAGTTAACAATTGGTAAGGAGGGAGTGTCATGATTATACAGATATGTTGATTTCAGTGACGTTGTAGTTAGTAAATAATAACATGTAGTTAATAATAGGTCTCATAACGACAAAAGGTATGCCAAAGCTTGGGCCTCCTCCAAGGAGGGAGTGGTCCAGTTTTGGATATTAGACGAATAGAAGTGATGAATATGTCAGAACTCTGAGTAATATAATCTAAGTTTTGTCTACACAGGCTAAGAAAGCTACAGAGATACCAGACGAGACACCAGAAGAGACTCCTGTTCGGCCAGGTGATTGGGTGAGGGTGAAAGTTCACAAAAGACAGTGAGCTGATCCCCGGTGGACGGAACAGTGAGAAGTTGTAACGAACTTCACACGCGCTCCGGTTTAAAGGTAAAGAAAAAGGAGCAAATTGACACCACCTCACACATTGTCACCCTTCACTGGCAACTTCCAGAACATTATTGGGAGTTAGGACTGATTTGGCAGAGCTGGAACAAAACAATAAATAGAAATAAGATAAAGATAGAAACAGCTCAAAAGAGGAATTGTCTATAGATTTTTATAGATAGTACACTAAAGTGAAAACCTATTTTTGTTTTACATCTGAAAAAGAGTCAAATTTTAGTATACGTTATTATAGTACTCATTATTTAAATTCTGTAACTGACACCAAGGGAGAAAATAGAGATGATGTCAAGAACAAAGCCAAAGCTATTGTGGGGTCCCCTAGGGATAAGAGTCAGAATAGCATTGTTGATTGTGCTCATTACACTTGGCACCTTTCTGGTTGGATGGGGAGTACAATATCAAGTAAGACATGGATCCATTAGTCCACTCATAGAGAATGCCCACATCACTAACAAAACTCCAGCTGTGTTTCAGAGACTTTCCCTTATCCCCAGAGCCAAAAGATCAGCTGAGCAACAAGAGGAGGAGTTAGAAATACTTGGTCCCAAAGGTGAGGCGGTTACAATCAAGATGATTCACCCCCCCTATATGCAGTTCTTGTATCAAATGATGAGATGGGTTTAAGTGATTGGGATATGTAGGTGATGGGAATTTACAGATTAGGGGAATCTAAAAATACACTGGATCCATGTTTTAGTCTGTGCCAGAAACACCCCTGTTAAGTTTATGGACAACCAACCGGTGACCTGAGCACAATTATTGAAAAATGATTACAGTAGAAACAGGCTACTAACCCACAAGTACAGCTTTGTACGTACAAACTCTATGAACAAAATTCCCCAGCAGATTGTGGCGACATTGCAGATATGTTCAGTCACAAAAGTTACTTATGTTCTAAATAACAGTGAGATTTAAAGTAATGGAGAAAATATGGGGACGTTCTTTTATAGTGTGTGAAATATGTGGTGCTTGAAACATGTAGGTATTTTTAATTTATAGAAGAAAATGGTTTCCTGAAAGAGTTATTTGGAGTAGCCATGTTACAGTGGGTGGAAACAATGTTTAGGGATATGGCACAACCATTAGTAGACATTAATTGGGTTTAGATGACATTTAACATCTAAGACAGATAGTAAGATTAGGAAAATAGAGTGGAAAGGATTGGATATATTTTACCTCAGTGTGTTAGAATTAGCTATAGGTAATGCCTCCCGAGATCTCTCTCTCTCTCTCTGCCTGTCAGAATGCTACGACCCCATCTTCAGACAAATGACCTCACCACAGGAGACTCCTCCTCCGGTTTAAAGACAGACAACCCGAGCTGAACCAACAACCACCTGAGGCATCCAGAACCATCTCCACCTGAGGCATCCAGAACCATCTCCACCTGAGGCATCCAGAACCATCTCCACCTGAGGCATCCAGAACCAAACCAGCATGCTGACAAAGAGGCAAACTCTCATCGGTCCCTCAAACAGGACATGAAGTTCCAAACTGAGCCGCGAGATTTGGCACAAGAGCAGAGTGGGACATGAGAGCAGAATACACCACTCCATGCAACAGCGTAGAGACTGAAAAGGAGGAGATGAAATGCAAAGCAGTTGGGCCACTGAAAAGAATTACAGCGGGAAGATCCAAGTGCGGATGGACTGAGGAGAAGACAGGATGGAGGAGAAGACAGAACCAGAGGAGTTGGCATGGGCCAGCAGAACGTGAGGGGGTCGTGGCTTGACGACCAGAGGGGGAGAGAAGGAACACAGGAGTGAGTGAGTTTACACATAAACACACTTATTAGAAAATAATCCTAAAAACACACTGAGGGTAGAACATATTATTCAATCTTTTCATAATATAAACAAATTATTCTTATAGAGATTCTTATTCATGTGAGAATTTGGGGAAGATTTAATTTGTTACAATATAGATAGCAGGCAAATCTTTATTTGAATGGAAAATGTTAAAGGTAGAGCTGGGACCAAGCCAAAGAAAGTATTCCAATCTAGAGTATTGGTTTCTCCATTGTAGCATGGATATTACCACAGGAGAACTGTTAAGGTGGAAACAACATTTGTTTGTCGTCCAAGATGTAGAGTTTTAAAAAGACACTAGGCAAAGAGCGATTGAAGATTTTAATTTTGAAAAAACTAGTACAATTGGGAGTAATACATGCGGGGCCTTGGATCACTCATTTTAATGGTGCATATTTTCAACAATAAACATCGTTCAGGGAGAAGGGGTTGCTCAACCCACCCTGCAGATGTTTTAAATCTTACTTACAGCTTCAGAGGGAGCGCACGGCACCAGAGTATGAGTTTTAAAAGACAAGTGCCACCACCTCCTAATGCTCCTCCATTTAATCAGTGATGACCTGACATTTAGAGATGTTATTTAAAAGGAGAAACATATCTGCCATGAGTGAAAATTCCTGAATTGAACTACAAACCATTAATGAAATGACTTCTGTTTTTGAAGTCCTCGTTAGAGCACCCAAGGTTCCACACACTGTTTAAAGGGGTTAGCATAGTTATTTAAGTAGACCAGAAATGAAAATAAATTAGTATAATGAGTTATTGATATTCCACCGGTTTTCACACCATTTCAGGGACTTTATCACTGCATTAGAACAGACCACCCCAAAGCCAGTAGGGCTAAGAGACCAGTCCCAGGGGGAGTTTAGGCTCCAGGGTACAAGGATAGCATAGGGGCGACCAGGGGAGGCCTAAATGTAGCACTCATTCCATGTCCTAAAATACCGATTGATCACGACGGCCTCTTCTAGAGAACATATTACTTTCATACCTTAAATGGTATGAAAGGAGGGAGGGTAAATTTCTCATGAGGAGACAGTTACAAATGCTAGTAGAACAAGACGGCCCACCCCAATACAGATGTTGATGAAAATGATGAGTTAGTTTGAATGATGTTAAACGATATGGATGTTCAGAGATGAGGTTGTTCAATGAATGTCCAGCCGATGTGATTCTTTAAATGATGAAATCATGTGAAGAAGTGAGCAAAATAAAATGCTAAAATGGAGTGAATCCATTTCAATTTACTTATACTATTACAAGATAGAGTATTTTTATTTCAATTTACTCTATACTATTCCAAGATAGTTTATTCCATTTTTATTATTTTTCACTGTTCTATATGGTAGATTTCATGTATTTTCGAATCATTACAATTCTAAAATGGGTAGTTTCTTTTCACTTTGTAAAAACAAGTGCCTTAACACTGAGTGTATTATAAGAACGGTTTCTGTGAAAGGAGGGAGGAAGAAATGTTCTGATACCAAGCCATTGCTGCTATTTTGAAGAACCATATTGAATGTTAACACTAGAAGTTATGCACAAGGGAAAACTTTTATGTTTGAACACAGTCAAAGTATTTCTGTATTTTTGTAAAATTGAGGATATTCGCACTATTCCATTTTGTTTGTATGTTTTTGATATGAATGATGTACTATGCAGAGTTCAGATGAAGAACTCATTGATTTCAGTATTATACACACCTTTTAGGTGTGTAAGGAGGGACTGTTAGAAATTAAAATCAATATTTTGATGGCATAATGTACCTTAAATGTACCTTCAGTTTAAATGCTGTTTTATACTGAAAAACCAGAAAATTATTGTGCACAACCAGTTAAGCTTTTATTCTGAAAATCCTTCATCTCCGGTTAGCATGTGGCTAGTTTACCATTTCTTATAGAGGTTAATTTAGTAGCGAAATGACATGGAGTGATGCACACAGAAACCTACTGATTTTAACACTGCAACTATAGACGTATTATTATTGCTGAATATTAAATGAAGGTATAGTTTATTTGAATAAAGTTATTGTTTACAGACGTGGGTAAGATGTGACAACTTCCGGAATGACCAGAAACCAAACCAGCCGTGAAGTATTTTCTGTATTTTTTAGAATATTAACTACAACGTTTAGAATGTGTTAAAGGAAAAGTGATGAAAGACAATATGAGGAGAAGAGGCGTGTTTAAGTATGTATTGAATGTACAATGCCTGAATCCTCTGTTTAAACGTAACAACGGACATTAAGATGTGGAGGGCCGGCCCGCAGGGAGGAGCCTACAGAAGCTATATAAGAGCAGCACCTGAGCGGTTCGGCCTCTTTTCTCTGCTAGCGAGGGCCAGAGACAGCTGCTTTTCTGTCGGACGATATCCTGTTTGTGACTGTACCGCGCCTTTTATTAATTAAAGTACCAATTTGAAAACATCTCAGAGACTCCATTTAGTCTCCTTTTTAAGCTTCTCTTTCCTGGACGCGAGAATAACCATCACAGTTAACAATACATTGGCCCCTGCATCAACTTGGCGTTACATTGTTCATTATGCAAGGTGCACCTCGTGCTGTCCCATAGTCAGCATGGCAAAGTTAGCGGCTATTGCTAACTGCCTTCTATTGCAGAGTAAGCTCTGTATTATGAACATCAATCCACCAATAACTGAACTAGGCAAGAATATATGCACTTACATTTTCATGCACGCACACGCATGTCCACAACACACAAAATGAAAACATTTGTCCGATCGCTACTCGTGTCCTTGCGATGTTGTTACGACAACAAGTGCACGTTAGTGCTGCAATATGGTTGAAACCATTCGGGCTTATGCTAGGGGGTGCAAGGAATAGTCCAAGTAATGGGAGAGTTTTATACAATATGCAAATTAGGCGTTAACTAGGCCTAATTAAAATGCGCTAATTTGCATGCAGTTACCAAGGCATTGCAGGTGAAAAGGATACAACTAAAAAACACACCACCTCACAACTTCCCCAGATAGTTACTTACGTCAAGTCAGTATTTACCCCGGAAATGTTATGTTTAAATGCAGATTAGCTTTAAATGTATAGAGTGGCGAAGTCACGCCCATCTACTTCCGGTCCATGGGACCTAATTTTGGAAAAATTATGTATTGAAGTCAATGGAGAGAGAACACTTATCTTTCGATCCCGTTTGAATTGTGCCATGAATTACACATATGATGTTTGTCAATCTTACAAAATAATTTCTATGTAAAAAAAGTCAAAGTTTGTCGTAAAACTGTTGAAATATAACACTGAAAAATACACAACTAGAAAGACTACAAATCCCAGAGTCGCGTAAGTGATGTCACAATTGTTTTCCTCCGCTAAATATAAGCGATAGCTAAGATAAGATAACTTTAACAAGATGCCTGTGTGCTTAGTACCAGGTTGTTATCATACCAGCAATGGGTCTTGCTCGTTCTTTCGCTTCCCGTCTGATGAAAGGACCAGGAGTGGCTGGATCAAGTTAGCTACCTAGCTAGTAGCTAGCACGTTAGTTAGCATTACAGCCTTGTCATTTTTATTAGCCTTAATATGAAATAATATCAAGTAACCCAACATGTTAAACAGTAAGAGTAGTAGTCATATTTCGTGAACCCTTTGAAGAGTACTGTCACCGGTGTGATCATTCTATAATACACCATTTAAGCCAGGGTTGCCAACTCTCACGCATCTGGCGTGTGACACACGCTTTCACTCTCAATCTCACGCTCTCACGCTGCCCAAACTATTCTCACGCCAAAACAAGAATCTACCGAAGACTAGAAACGGTTTTGAAAACTGTTGTCAAGCAGTGATCGTTTTCTCAATAGAACATCTTGGATAATGTCTTCTGGCCAATCAGAATCAAGATAACGGCGTGGTGTTGTTGCAGGAAGTCCCGACGGAGAATACTTTTGCTGTAGTACATCTCTATATACATCGATACAACATTACGTGTTGATAGAAATCAACACGTAATGAAATCAGACCCCACGGTTTGATGAGTGATAGGTGTGTGGGCTGTCTTTCATTTTGACACACAGAACAATGGGGGCTATCCACCCTTATCCACAATGTAAAGTCATTCACAGCCTATTCCCTCTTCTCTCTGTGAGGAGCAGCAGGTTCAGCTTCATTTAAATATGTCGTGTAGTAATAGATGTATTTTTTTTTCTTCTCAAGAGAGTAGCCTACCAGAATGTGTATTTTATGTTAGTATTTCAAAAGATCTCCTCGGGGAGAATCCCCCCAGACCCCCCTGCAGGGGTTGGTTTTCAGCATGTCAACTCTTTCACTTGTGGGGACATTGCAGGATTGGCTCCAGGTCGCCCTTTTTATTTACTACAAGACAAATGTGCCTTTTTATTTCATACAGTTCAATTTGGATTGAGACAGGGAAATAATCTAAACCTCACGCGTGGCGTTTCACTGTCAAGGGGAGCGTGTATGTAATTACATTGCAAATACTGACTTGAGCCCCACCACTGTATGGGTTAGCCCTACCATAGATTACCCAACACAAACACTCTGGAGCCGATAAGTCAATTAATTGCTTATTGCGACAGGCACACAATAAAACAGTGGAAACAAAGATGTGTTTGACTTTCATTAGTGAATTAAACTGTGTGCCCTTTATAGTCTGTGTCCAATATTGTGTATTTGTTATGTATATCCTATATGCTAAGGTCCCGCTAGGCCGCTACTGACACGATAGCAGTCATTTCGTGTGCAGATGTGTAATTAAACCCATGATATCAAAATCTCACTCCAGCCAGGTACCCAAAGTTGGCAACCCTGTTTAAGCCCGGGAGAGAAATGCTAACGCTACATTAGCATCTGCGATCTTTTCTACTTCACGCTATCTGCACAAATGGTTCACATTGAAAAGACCAGGCAGTTCAGAGAGAATCAAAGGAAGGCAGTCAGGCAGCTTTGGCAAGGCAAGGCAAGTTTATGTATATAGGACCTTTCAACACAAGGCAATTCAAGGTGCTTTACAAAAATTAAAGACATTCAGACAAAGGCATGACATTCTTCTGGACGTGTTTCATTGTGGTGATAGTGAGGGGAGTCAATCCTTTTGTTGACAAGACAGTAGTGACGGCCATCATGGTGACGTGTGTTGTTCTGCGAGACCAGAGATGTAGTTCATTCAGCGACACATTTGTATTTTTTTGACTTGCAAAATGATCTTTTAAATTGACAAACATCATATGTGTAATTCGTGGCACAATTCAAACGGGATCGAAAGATAATCTTTCTCTATTCATTGACTTCAATACATACTTTTTCCGAAATAAGGTCCCATGGAGGAAGGGGAGGGGCTTCGCCTCTCTATTGATGAATTCAGACATGCAGTAAAACTTTTTCTGTGTTTCTTGGAAGTTTTCTTTCCATTAGAGTGAAAGAAAACATGGAAGTAAAATAGACCAAAATAACACAGGAAAAAACGATATTTTTGCCCGTAATGTCCTTAAACAGTAACTTCATAATTTTGATTGTCGGCTGCTCATTTAATAACTATTCATTGTACTAGTTTGTTGTCTGCTCTTGTGCTTAGTGAATACTAAAGAAGACCATTGTCTCTGTGTTAGCTGATTATTTTGTAGAGTTCTGTTGAGTATTAAACAATTACGTGAGTGTGAGGGTATTAAAATTAATTGGTCAGTAAGTCAGAGATATGCAACTATATTTAACTTTTTGTTTTACATTCTTTTTTATAAATGATTATGGGAAGTGCCCTTTTTCTCACTTGAGCACCCGCCCCCCAACATGTCTGTGCACGTCCCTGCCCAACAGCGATGTTCAGAAGTAATAACGATGATGATAATTGATGTCTTCAGTGATTAATGACCTTACTCACTCTCGGCCCCCTCCTATTCATCCTTTACCTGCTTCCCCTTGGTCACATAATCCGCCGTCATGGACTTCAATTCCACTGCTTTGCCGACGACATCCAGCTTCTCATCTCCACCAAGTCCATCTCCACTGCTACCCACTCCATCCTGACAAACTGCATCACTGAAATAAAATCCTGGCTCCAACTTAACTTCCTGAAACTCAACTGCGATAAATCTGAAATAATAATCATTGGACAAAACAAGCTCACCACACCTATCCATAACTGCACCCTCAACATAGACGGCTTCCCAGTTCAAACCTCCCCTCACATCCGGAACCTAGGCATCCTATTTGACCAAACCCTCTCCTACAACAAATACATCAAACAGATCACAAAGACAGCCTTCTTCCACCTCAAAAACATCGCCCGTCTACGTCCATCCCTCTCTCCCACTGCTGCCGAAACCCTCATGCACGCCTTCATCACCTCCCGTCTGGACTATTGCAACAGCCTCCTCTACGGTTCACCTGCAAAAATCCTCAAAAAACTTCAATACATCCAGAACTCCGCCGCCCGTCTACTCACCCACACCCGAATCCGTGAACACATTACCCCCGTCCTCATCAAGCTCCACTGGCTCCCCATCCCCAGATAATTCAGTACAAGATCCTCCTGATGACATACAAAGCCCTCCATAACCTGGCCCATCCTACCTGACTGACCTCCTCCACAGACACACTCCCACTCGCTCCCTCCGCTCTGCTGCTGCCAACCTCCTGTCCCTCCCCACCCGGACCAACCTCAAGTCCTGGGGCGGCAGAGCCTTCTCCGTTGCTGCACCCACCCTCTGGAACTCACTACCCCAATCCATCAGAGATTCTTCCTCCCTCACAGCATTCAAAACATCACTCAAAACCCACCTGTTCAACACTGCATTCAACCACTGACCCCCCCCCCCCCCTCCCCCCCTATGTTCTGTTCTGTTTATCTCTTTTTGTATTTCTTTGTTATCTCTTTTTTTTCTCTTTTTTTTTTTCTCTTGTCTTTCCTCCTCTTAATTCTCTGTCAAAGCGTCTTTGAGTTTCATGAAAAGCGCTATAGAAGTCCCATGTATTATTATTATTATTACAGCACTTTACAAGGCCAGGTGTTTTTAAGAAGATTCAGTAAAGCCTGAGGTGATTCCTGTCAACACTTGACGTGTTTTCTGTAAGTTTAACAGATCCACAACATCAGATAAAAACTGGTCAGATGGCATTGCAGTTTTAAACAGTCGTCTTGACGTTTGATGAGGAAACACAACTCTACAATTACATCTCTGAGAAAAGATGTACCTATCAAAACATGTAATGTAATGCTTCAACAGCTAGTTTCGCCAATGCAACGCTTTCAGACAAACTTGCCAAATGTTTATAGGATTTCACAATAGTGGTTAACCCTCAAAATCATACAAAGCTCCACATGTTTTGTAGAAACTCACAAGTCTGTTTCACCTGCTGCCTGGAGCTATTTTTGTATGATTTAAGGCAGGGGTGTCAAACTCAAGGCCCGGGGGCCAAATCCGGCCCGCAACTTCATTTTATGTGGCCCCGCAAGAGCTCTGAAAGAATATAATACGTTTATTATACGGTTACATGCCACTTTACAGAAGCAGGTGGCCCATAAACTACATGTCCCACAATGCATCTGGTTTTGAGACATGCTCACTGAAGAGACTTGCAATGATTTGCCCTAGAGTTCTGCTTTCAGACGTAGTTAATTACTAAGTTATTATCCTATCCGATAATACTCCAATTCAGAGGCAATAATGTCATATAATACATATATATATTATATATTTATATATGTATATTTATATAGTTACAACCAGCCCTTTGTGGCCCGCGATGAAATTGATTTGACACCCCTGATTTAAGGTGTAAGATTAGTAAGAGTGTAGGCCCATTTGCATTTCCAAGCATTTACATTGTCCTTGTCCACATAATCCCAATTGTACATTAGATCTCATTTAAATGCATCTGCACTGCAAGGAAGTACCTGAGCAAAGGGCAAAGCATGCTTCATTATTATAATAAGACTTCGCTCAGTTTCAACTCAGATGCGATCACTAAATGCCTCTGGGCCAATACAACAGACATCAGTTATAGTCAATGCAAGAGGACAAAGAACACAGACAGCACTTGCCTTGAGTGGAAAATTACAGATATCAGAGCCGCTAAAAGTCACTATTGTGTACAAATGGAAATAAAACAATGATAAGGGAAGCAGCTGCAGTTTGGGAACTTCTGTGTTAAAGCATGAAACTGTTGAAGGACTGCTGCTCGTGGTCGTAGCATGGGAACAGAAATGGAGACAGAATTAGTGTTTTTGGGAGTGATTGCACTGAAAACTGCAGAGAAACAGAAGACAAACTTAGAGATCTTTGACATATGATGGATTTACTCGGAGAAGAGACGTGCAAATATAAAAAATAAGTTGATAGATCGTTACATCACAGCAGGACAAATGATATGACAACTTTTGATAGCAGTTGTCTTTTTTCTCAACATTCTGACTTTTATCTTAAAACTCTGACTTTTTTTCTCAATTTGAGCTTAATCTTTAACTTAATGGGTGGACTTCACTCTGTTGCAGCTTGACCTCATGCAAATGTAAAACACAAGTTAACGACACAGCGAGCTCACATGATGTCGAACGACGTTTCATAACCTTGCATCCTTTTAAAAAAAACTCCTCAGTACTTTTCCATTGTGTGAAGAACACAATCCGTCTCTTCATACCAAGGAGGGATTGGGTATGTACTGCAGAGTATGCACATTTTCTTGGGCACTTTATTCAGAATAAATATCCAGAATTAGAGGACATATAAGACTTCTACATTTAAAAAAATGAACCTTTTATTTTTAAATGTTCTGTTATTAATGTATTTGAGAAAAACAGTCAGCTAACCATCAACAAATCAATGGTACACTTTTTATTAGATGGTTTATTACCGGTATGCTTTTTCTCTATGGTTTGCTTGAAGTCCAGATATCTATTTCTAAATGTCCATTAACCTGTGGATTGAACTGTCCCTGGTACCATTACCATAGGCAATTCAAATTCTAGGAAAATACAGTAATACATTTAAAAAGAAGAAGAAGAAGAAGATGGACCTTTATTAATCCCCAAGGGGGAAATTCAGTTTCCAGTCTGTCGAACACACACATGCGTTTTTATACAGGTACACACAGCTTAGGCATCAATGGTTGACTTTTTATTAGATGTTTTATTTGTTGCTTTTCAGCAGCGCTCTATGGTTTGCTAGAACTACAGAAATCAATTAGAAACGTGTCCATTAGCCTCTTGATTTAACTATAATTTAAAAACAGTTTTGTTCATTTTGAGTTAATTTATAACACATATTATTAGCTGTTGGAGCCTCAACATGCTTAGGCTTTCATTTGACTAAAGATAGTACATTGAACTGCAGGAAATGCAAATCTGTAACTGTAATTGTAGTAACAGGGTTTTGAAACCACTGCTTCTATACATATGTTTACCTTTTACCTAAAGACATGCATATTCAGTGCATGTTTTAGCACTTTGGGCATTAGGCAAGGCAAGTTTATTTATATAGCACCTTTCAACACAAGGCAATTCAAAGTGCTTTACAAAAAATGAAAGACATTAAGAAATTGGCATTTAAAATCTTTCATTAAAAAGCAAAGATAATAAAAGTTACAGTGCAGTTTAAGATGTGAATAGTTCAATTAAAAGCAGCGACAAAAAGAAAAGTCTTCTTGCTGGATTTAAAAGAAGTCAGAGTTGCAGCGGACCTGCAGGTTTCTGGGAGTTTGTTCCAGATATTTGGAGCATAATAACTGAACGCTGCTTCTCCATGTTTAGTTCTGACTCTGGGGACAGAAAGCTGACCAGTCCCTGAAGACCTGAGAGATCTGGATGCTTCATCATTTAGCAGGAGGTCAGAAATGTATTTTGGGCCTAAACCATTCAGTGCTTTACAGGTTTTATTTGTGATTCGAACGTGGATGGGTTGGGCAGTTTGGGTTTAGGTAGAGAGATAAAGAGATGGCTATCCCCCTTCCAGTCAAATCAAATAATTACAGGCAGGTAAGACAGATTAGCGAACCTGCCGGCGACAAACAACAAGGTGTTCAGGTGTGCAACAAAGACAACTTCACTCTCTCTGCCTCCCATCAGGTTCAGTATGGCTGTCAACGTCCTTGGAATAATTGTGATGGTGTTTCTCTACTTGCTGGTGCTTGGAGTCGGCATATGGGCTTTTTTCAAGTCCAAAAAGAAGAGGGACAAATGTCCAGGGGAGAGTTTGGAGATAAGTCTGCTGGGAAACAGGAGCATCGGCAGAGTGGTGGGGATATTCACTACGGCAGGTGAGATCAGAGTGATGTAAGAGTAGAACAAACAAGCATATTGTTACGCTTATTTAGTTAAAACATGTAAGTAGCTGCTTATAAATAGATATCCAGTACATGAGCACCAATAGTCACAACATAAACTCTATGCATTACATTAATGCACACAATGTAGTTCTCTATACGTGTTTTTAATGTTTGTTTTACTTTTATGTATGAAACAAATCATATTCCTCGTACGTGTCAACCTACCTGGTAATAAACCTGTTTCTGATTCTGATAAATATCGATTGGAAAAAAATCTGTTCAGTCTTTTGTTGTTGTCATTTGTTTATAAAATGTGACTAAATCAGGGGTGTCAAACTCAATTTCATGGCAGCTACTGTACATCAACAAAGGGCTGGTTTTAACTTTACGACTATATACATATAGATATAAATATATAATATATGTATACAATAATGTACTATATTACATTATTGTCTCTGCATTGGAATAATAATTAACTTCGTCTGAAAGCAGAAGTCTAGAGAAAATACTTTGCAAGTCTCTTCAGTGCCATGTCACAAAACGAGATGCATTGTGGGACATGTAGTTTATGGACAACGTGTTTCTGTAAAAGGGCATGTAACTGTATAATAAACGTATTTTATTCTTCTATTTTATTTGAGCTCTTGCGGGGCCACATGAAATGCAATCTTGAGTTTGACACCTCTGCTCTACGCAGTGCTTCTCAAAGTGTGGTCCGCGGATCACTGGTGGTCCGTGAGCGCCCCCTAGTGGTCCGTGAGTATATTTCACATTTGAAATACATTTATGTATTTGAGTTTTCCGCACTCTCGCAGGAATATCTCCGCAATGGAGTGAGCTTAAGTTTCACTTTCGATTGCATGATATAGCCCAGATAAACACCTTCATCGCACATGTTGCCACTTGTTTGTACCATTTTCAGGCGATTTGTAAAAAACGATGTGTTTTTGGATATTTGTAGAGTTAGGTGGTCCGCGAGTGTTTTTTTATTGGTTAAGTGGTCCTTGGTATGAAAAAGTTTGAGAAACACTGCGCTAAAGCAATGAGACAGACCCCCATGCACAATGTAATGTTGGCACACATTGTACATTTGACCTCAGAATAACTATGTGTGTGTGTGTGTGTGTGTGTGTGTGTATGTGTGTGTGTGTGTGTGTGTGTGTGTGTGTGTGTGTGTGTGTGGTGTGTGTGTGTGTGTGTGTGTGTGTGTGTGTGTGTGTGTGTGTGTGTGTGTGTGTGTGTGTGTGTGTGTGTGTGTGTGTGTGTGTGTGTGTGTGTGTGCATGTGTTTATTCTCCAGCTACATGGATTGGAGGAGGCTTCGTTGTAGGGCTTCCAGAGATCGTGTACAACCCGTCTTTGGGCTTCGTCACCGCCTGTAGCTACGTTATAGGCATCGTACTGAGTATGGTGATTGGTGAGTCTGTTTTAAACTGAACACTGTGAGTACATGTGTAGAAATGACTTCTGTTTTATGGGCAATAATCATATAGTTGTATCATTTAGTTGTGTTGCTGTTGCTGAACACTCACAATACATTAGGGCAGCGGTTCCCAACCTTTTTCAACTCAGGGCCCACTTAAGAATCTAAAAAATGTTTCGCGGCCCACATTCAACCATAAACAATACGGAGGCTGAATAAAGTTCTCAGAGTACTTTTTATTTTAATTAGAAAAGGAGCTGGCTATCAGTAACAAACAGACATTTTGATTACACTGTTTAGTTGAATACTAGATTCTGATTGGTCAATTTAGAACATGTGACATGTTGTTAATACAGTAGTACAGACCGCTGTCAAGGACTGTCATGACCGTTGCTAAGGCAGATCAAGAAAGAAAAAGGAAAAATCTTAATAATTTTTACACAAATCATAATGTTTTGAAAATGATTTGGTGGCCCGGTTGGGAACCGCTGCATTAGGGCTTCGCTGTGTTTGGAGTATGCAGTGATGTTACATTTGAATCCTGATGAACAGAGAACTTGGTATCACAGATCATTCCCATATGTAGAGTCTTTGGATAAACTGAATGTCTTTTTGTCAGATAACTTCTTCTCTTTCTCTTCTTGATTGTGTCTAGAACTGTCGATCGTGTCCAAAATGTAGTATTGAATGCAAAGGTTCTTATGCAGGTCATCTGTATTTTGGTGATGATTTTGGAGTTGAGATCCAAACGTTGTCTAAAAGGCACCAAGTATTTCTAGTAGGAAGGTGAAGTGAAAGGACGAGATCACAGAGGACACAGACTGACATTTAGTATCATTCAGAAAAGTCATTTGATTACAAAATAAAAATAAAACACATTAGAGCCTCGACTAAGAATGAAGTGAAGCGGGCCATATATTAATTTTAGTTCTTTACATCTGACCAAAAGGGAATTTGTTGTTAACAGACGTAGACAAATATTTCAGACTTTTTTTCTCAGAATTCTTAGATTTTCAGAAAATTCTAAGAAAATAATTATTGTCACCATTCAGATTTTTTTTTCAGTCAGCATCTGGTGTTAGGGTTAGGGTTAGGGTTAGGGTTAGGGTTAGGGTTAGGGTTAGGGTTAGGGTTAGGGGGGGTTAGGGGTAGGGTAATGTTGTGAATTGAGTGGCCCATGGTGGTGGTGGGGTTATGGTATGGGCAGGCGTATGTTATGGACGACGAACACAGGCCACTCGATTCACAACATTACCCTACCCCTACCCCTACCCCTCACACCAGATACTGACTGGTTTTCGGACCCCCTCAGACCCCCCCAATAAAGCAAAACTGCACGTTTCAGAGTGGCCTTTTATTGTGGCCAGCCTAAGGCACACCTGTGCAATAATCATGCTGTCTAATCAGCATCTTGATATGCCACACCTGTGAGGTGGGATGGATTATCTCGGCAAAGGAGAAGTGCTCACTATCACAGATCTTTTCAGATTTGTGAACAATATTTGAGAGAAATGGTTATTTTGTGTTTATAGAAAATGTTTTAGATCTTTGAGTTCATCTCATGAGAAATGGGAGCAAAAACAAAAGTGTTGCGTTTATATTTTTGTTCAGTGTAAATCTAAAGAAATCTGACTTTTTCTCAGAAGCCAGAATATGTTTAGTTTTTTGTCAGAATTCGTAGAAAATTCATGACTTTTTTTCTCAGAACCACCAAATAAAAAAAAAACTTTTGGTCAGATCTCCCAAAAAAATGTACATGTGAAAAACCAAATTATGACTTTAATCTGAGAATTATGACGTTTCGCAGGAATATGGAATATCATTTTTCATCTGAGATCTGGCTTTTTTCACAATCACATTATTTCCTCTTGAAATATAGAATTAATTAAATAAAGCAATATTTTTCCAAGTAATGATTTATAAAACAAACAAATGGGGTGACCTTGTCTTTGTGTCTTTAATCAGGTGGCCTTTTCTTCGCTGGGCCAATGAGAGACAAGAAATATGTGACCATGATGGATCCTTTCCACATCAAGTATGGAAAAGTACCGATGGCCTTTTTATCTCTGGGAACAATGCTGTGTAACATCCTGTGGGTGACATCAACACTGTACGGTTTAGGTATGTAATCCATTACTTTCTAAACTACAAAACAATCGCCAAGCCAGAGGTCTGTCTTTGTTTTAGTATCCAATCCAAAGTATTTTTACCATGTGACAGCCAGATGTAAAATAAGATAGTTGCAAGTTAATGCATTCTTAAAACTGTATGGTTGTGTTCAGAGTTGGGAAGTATTGGAGTACAAATACTTTGTTACTGTACTTAAGTACATTTTTCTGGTATCACTAATTATTTTTCCGACGACTTTTTACATTGACTTCTTACATTTTGAACCCAAATACCTGTACTTTCTACTTCGTACATGTAGAACTCAAATACCTGTACTTTCTACTTCTTACATGTTGAACTCAAATACCTGTACTTTCTACTTCTTACATGTTGAACTCAAATACCTGTACTTTCTACTTCTCACATGTTGAACTAAAATACCTGTACTTTCTACTTCTCTCATGTAGAACTCAAATACCTGTACTTTCTACTTCTTACATGTAGAACTCAAATACCTGTACTTTCTACTTCTCACATGTTGAACACAAATACCTGTACTTTCTACTTCTCACATGTTGAACACAAATACCTGTACTTTCTACTTCTTACATGTTGAACTCAAATACCTGTACTTTCTACTTCTTACATGTAGAACTCAAATACCTGTACTTTCTACTTCTTACATGATGAACTCAAATACCTGTACTTTCTACTTCTTACATGTTGAACTCAAATACCTGTACTTTCTACTTCTTACATGTTGAACTCAAATACCTGTACTTTCTACTTCTTACATGTTGACACCAAATACTTGTACTTTCTACTTCTTACATGTTGAACTCAAATACCTGTACTTTCTACTTCTTACATGTTGAACACAAATACTTGTACTTTCTACTTCTTACATGTAGAACTCAAATACCTGTACTTTCTACTTCTTACATGTAGAACTCAAATACCTGTACTTTCTACTTCTTACATGTTGAACTCAAATACCTGTACTTTCTACTTCTCACATGTTGAACACAAAGACCTGTACTTTCTACTTCTTACATGTAGAACTCAAATACCTGTACTTTCTACTTCTTACATGATGAACTCAAATACCTGTACTTTCTACTTCTTACATGTTGAACACAAATACTTGTACTTTCTACTTCTTACATGTTGAACTCAAATACCTGTACTTTCTACTTCTTACATGTTGAACTCAAATACCTGTACTTTCTACTTCTTACATGTTGAACTCAAATACCTGTACTTTCTACTTCTTACATGTTGAACCCAAATACCTGTACTTTCTACTTCTCACATGTTGAACACAAAGACCTGTACTTTCTACTTCTTACATGTAGAACTCAAATACCTGTACTTTCTACTTCTTACATGTTGAACACAAATACTTGTACTTTCTACTTCTTACATGTTGAACAGAAATACCTGTACTTTCTACTTCTTACATGTTGAACCCAAATACCTGTACTTTCTACTTCTTACATGTTGAACTCAAATACCTGTACTTTCCACTTCTTACATGTAGAACTCAAATACCTGTACTTTCTACTTCTCACATGTTGAACACAAAGACCTGTACTTTCTACTTCTTACATGTAGAACTCAAATACCTGTACTTTCTACTTCTTACATGTTGAACACAAATACTTGTACTTTCTACTTCTTACATGTTGAACAGAAATACCTGTACTTTCTACTTCTTACATGTTGAACCCAAATACCTGTACTTTCTACTTCTTACATGTAGAACTCAAATACCTGTACTTTCTACTTCTCACATGTTGAACACAAAGACCTGTACTTTCTACTTCTTACATGTAGAACTCAAATACCTGTACTTTCTACTTCTTACATGTTGAACACAAATACTTGTACTTTCTACTTCTTACATGTTGAACAGAAATACCTGTACTTTCTACTTCTTACATGTTGAACCCAAATACCTGTACTTTCTACTTCTTACATGTTGAACTCAAATACCTGTACTTTCCACTTCTCACATGTTGAACACAAATACCTGTACTTTCTACTTCTTACATGTTGAACTCAAATACCTGTACTTTCTACTTCTTACATGATGAACTCAAATACCTGTACTTTCTACTTCTTACATGTTGAACACAAATACCTGTACTTTCTACTTCTTACATGTTGAACTCAAATACCTGTACTTTCTACTTCTACATGTTGAACACAAATACTTGTACTTTTCTACTTCTTACATGTTGAACAGAAATACCTGTACTTTCTACTTTCTCTCATGTTGAACCCAAATACCTGTACTTCTACTTCTCACATGTTGAACCACAAACATCCTGTACTTTCTACTTCTCACATGTTGAACCCAAATACCTGTACTTTCTACTTCTCACATGTTGAACAACAAATACCTGTACTTTCTACTTCTCACATGTTGAACACAAATACCTGTTTTCTACTTTTACATGTAGAACTCAAATACCTGTACTTTCTACTTCTCACATGTGAACACAAAGACTGTACTTTCTACTTCTTACATGTTGAACTCAAATACCTGTACTTTCTACTTCTTACATGTTGAACTCAAATACCTGTACTACTCTACTTCTTACATGTTGAACTCAAATACCTGTACTTTCTACTTCTTACATGTTGAACTCAAATACCTGTACTTTCTACTTCTTACATGTTGAACTCAAATACCTGTACTTTCTACTTCTTACATGTTGAACTCAAATACCTGTACTTTCTACTTCTCACATGTTGAACTCAAATACCTGTACTTTCTACTTCTCACATGTTGAACACAAAGACCTGTACTTTCTACTTCTTACATGTTGAACTCAAATACCTGTACTTTCTACTTCTCACATGTTGAACACAAATACCTGTACTTTCTACTTCTTACATGTTGAACTCAAATACCTGTACTTTCTACTTCTTACATGTTGAACACAAATACCTGTACTTTCTACTTCTTACATGTTGAACTCAAATACCTGTACTTTCTACTTCTCACATGTTGAACTCAAATACCTGTACTTTCTACTTCTCACATGTTGAACACAAAGACCTGTACTTTCTACTTCTTACATGTTGAACTCAAATACCTGTACTTTCTCTCTCACATGTTGAACTCAAATACCTGTACTTTCTACTTCTTACATGTTGAACTCAAATACCTGTACTTTCTACTTCTTACATGTTGAACTCAAATACTTGTACTTTCTACTTCTCACATGTTGAACCCAAATACCTGTACTTTCTACTTCTCTCATTTTCCAAACAGCTGGTTCCTTTAGTCTGAATGTGTGTTTGATGCGTGATCATTATTCTTTAGAGTCATTGCGTGCCTATTGATTTGAACACGATCCGTGTATCCATCATTCCTGGTCTTCTCTAAAGAAGAGGGACCAATGGAAACGTTGTCATGTTGCCGTTGTTCAGCATGGAAACATTCATTAGCTAACAATGACATTATTTTCATTAATATAAAGGGAGGTCAGGTACTCTTTAAAGCAGCTGCTAGTTATGGGTACTTTTTACTGAAGTACATTTCAAAGCCTCTTTACTTTCACTTGAGTAAGAAGTTTAGTCAGTACTTCTACTTTACCGAGTACTTTTAAACAACGAATTCTGTACTTCTACTTGAGGAAAGGATGTGTGTACTTTTGCCATCTCTGATTGTGTGTGTGTGTGTGTTGTGTGTGTGTGTGTGTGTGTGTGTGTGTGGTGTGTGTGTGTGTGTGTGGTGGTGTGTGTGTGTGTGTGTGTGATGTGTGTGTGTGTTGTGTGTGTGTGTGTGTGTGTGTGTATGTTGTCCACAGGTGCACCATGAGTGTGATCATTGGTCTACCGTTCACCGTGTGCATCTGGATCTCTGCTGCGGTGGCGATCGTCTACACCCTGATGGGAGGTCTTCACTCGGTGGCGTACACAGATGTTGTGCAGCTCGTCCTCATGTTCATCAGCCTGGTCAGTTGTTACACATTTTGCCTCAAGTTTTGAGAAAATGCCAGAATTCTGAGATTAATTTCGGACTTTTATGACTTTTTTCTCAGAAATATCGAGTATAATTTTTTCTCCAAATTCTGACTTTTTTCTTTAATTTCTGACTTTTTTTCTCCAAATTCTGACTTTTCTCTTAAAGGAGAGGTGTCATGGCTATTTCCACTGATCATAATTCCATTGTTGAGGTCTACTAGAATAGATTTATACTGTGCAATTTTCCAAACTC
>NW_022991347.1:0-50000 GCF_902827175.1 Gymnodraco acuticeps
AACGATGTCCATGGTCATTTCATTTTTCTAAGTAAAATACCATTTAAGAATAATATAGTGTGCAGTGGACTGGTCTCAGATGGTGGATCCTAAAGCCCCTGTCACACTGTCCCGAAATTGACACCCGATGGACACACGAATATTGAATTGTGAATTTCGCACGAAGATGGCCCCGAACCACACACGAAGGCAACATTTGCATTACATTAAAGACATACAACTACAACGAAAGTACCAAAAACAATTATGTTAAAGTACTATGATACTGTACTGATGTTTTCAGACTTTGTTCTTTACTTTATCTGTCTTTATATGTAGAAGATATTACGTTTTCTCCGTCATGTTGTTGTTTCCATAGCAACAACAACTTCCTGTCAACTCGCCTTCAAAATAATATATTATTATATCCTTTTCAGTTTCACAGAACACAAATTGGGTTATTTACATAATATGTTTACATGATTTTGTTGTGCAATAAAAAACCCGATGGACACACGATAAAGGAAATGTTCAAATTCGGCTGTGATCGTAGCAACATCGGGCCATTCGTGAGGGCATCTTAAGCCATCGTATGACCGCCGGTGGAGTTTCTCAGGCTCCGGCAGCAACTTCGTGAGCGGTGGCAAAATCTTTGGCATGCCAAAAAATTGCCGAAGGACCTTGAGAAGGTTCATTTTCCTGTTGAATTCGTGTGTCCATTTTGCCCTTCGTAAGGCCATCGTGAGGGCATCTTGTTATCATCGGTGCCATCGGGCATTCGCCCCGATCAGAGTGAGGGCGAATGCACCGATGATAACACGAAGATGACACGACTTGACAAGATGCACTCACGAGTGCCTTACGAAGTTGCCGCTCACGAAGTTGCTGCCGGAGCCTGAGAAACTCCACCGGCGGTCATACGATGGCTTAGATGCCCTCACGAATGGCCCGATGTTGCTACGATCACAGCCGAATTTCAACATTTCCTTTATCGTGTGTCCATCGGGTGTCAATTTCGGGACAGTGTGACAGGGGCTTTATAGAAACACAATCACTGATAAAAGTGTAATAGAGAATTAAACTTGATAGTCTGCACAGTCAGCAGTTATTAGGCCTTGGGGTTTGGGCGCCCTATTGTATGAAGATATCCTGGCGACTGTTTCCTGAGGCTCTCTTCATCAGCTGGGTTAAGAGATGACCCCTTTCTTACTTCTTAATATGCATAAAGAAAGGTTGTAAACCTTCTCACCTTCAGATACTGATAGGACTCAATATATGCATTGCTAAACAAACCGGACTAAAGTGAGCAGGCTGATCCGAACAGGACAGTCTGAATGTGCTGATTGTGTCAGACTGTTGGAAGTGCAATAAATCTTCAGTGTCTGACATCAGTTTGAAGCTCTGCTGTGTTCTCCTTGTGGTTCAGTTCTTTGCTTCAATAACTCCTTTACGACGTGCAGCAAATACAATGCAGCTGAGAATGATGTAGAAATAATAAAGATTTAAAATCGACCAACAAAAATAACTTGAATTCATACCTTGGTCCATCGCTATGCTCTCCATCTTTAAACATAATAAGGTGACGCATAGACCAGCCACTCTTCATGGACACACAGCTGGGTCCAGGAGAGTCTGGTCTCTCATGGGGGATCCTGATAGAAACACAATCACTGATGAATGTTCAGAAGATCCAACTTTGCTGATAATTATGTTGAATTTCAAGCGTTTTAATAAAGAAAAAGAAAAATGACTTTTGCTTTAAATTCTTACTCTGGACTATCATCATGCTCTCTAGCTTTATACGTAACAGGTCGAGGCATAGAGGGGTCACTCTTCATGGACACACAGCTGGGTCCAGGTCCAGGTCCAGGTCCAGGAGAGTCTGGTCCAGGAGAGTCTGGTCTCTCACGGGGGATCCTGATAGAATCAAAAACATGATGAATGCAAAGGTGCACTGACACTCTGCTGAACATGATGCTGACTTTTGAACATGTTAATCCTGATAAGATGAATAATAACTTTGGATCAGTGGTTTCCATCTTGCAGGTTGGCAGGCTCAAACGTCCTTTGGAGATTCCTGGAGGATCTGTTGTGGTGTCGAACCTAAACACAAACACAACAACATGCTCGTTACTGCTCCTTCCTCTCTGTCACACACTGGATCTGGGAATGAACAAGAAGGGAGTCTGAGTGAGCTCATACTAAATCAAACACAATGTATTTATCTATGGAGATTTACAATGAAGTGTGTTCATCAGCAATATCAAGACTGAGAGAAGTCAACGGACGAGCGGGATATCCGCTGTGAAGGTTAGGGTTAGGGTTAGGGTTAGGGTTAGGGTTAGGGTTAGGGTTAGGGTTAGGGTTAGGGAATGATGTACTTTTATTTTTCCTCTTCATAAGTTCTGACACTGCAGTTACAGAGTTTGTTCTCTTGCAATTGGGACATACAACTTCTTCAAAACATTGCACCTTTACCCACTTTTTATCCACTGCAAAGGATTGTGGGTCAGAATAGCCAGGAAAGCATGCTGGTTTACAAACTACAAAATGCAACCAGCTGCAGTTGAACACCCTGGTATTCTGGAGTCCTAGACAGGATGCAGGGTATTCTGGAGTCCTAGACAGGATGCAGGGACTCCAACACGTGCTGCACAGCCCCCACATTCACCCAGACAACAGTATGTTGAACATATACAGTTGCAAGAAAAAGTGAACCCCGAGGCTAAAGACTTGTTCAAGAGCTGATTGGAGTCAGGAGTCAGCCAACCTGGAGTCCAATCAATGAGACGAGATTGGAGGTGTTGGTTAAAGCTGCCCTATAAAAAATACACACCAGTTTTGAATGTGCTATTCTTAAGAAGCATTGCCAGATGTGAACCATGCCTCGCACTAAAGAGCTCTCAGAAGACCTACCATTAAGAATGGTTGACTTGCATAAAGCTGGAAAGGGTTACAAAAGTATCTCTGAAAGCCTTGATGTTCATCAGTCCACGGTAAGACAAAGTGTCTATACATGGAGAAAGTTCAGCACTGTTGCTACTCTCCCTAGGAGTGGCCGTCCTGTAAAGATGACTGCAAGAGCACAGCGCAGAATGCTCAATGAGGTGAAGAAGAATCCTAGAGTGTCAGCTAGAGACTTAAAGAAATCTCTGGCACATGCTAACATCTCTGTTGACGAATCTATGATACGTAAAACACTGAACAAGAATGGAGTTCATGGGAGGACACCACGGAGGAAGCCACTGCTGTCCAGAAGAAACATTGCTGCACGTTTGAAGTTTGCAAAAGAGCACCTGGATGTTCCACAGCACTACTGGCAACATATTCTGTGGACAGATGAAACCAACGTTGAGTTGTTTGGAAGGAACACACAACGCTATGAGTGGAGAATCCAAAGGGTTCACTTTTTCATGCAACTGTACATCGATAAGAAACGCTGTATGTTGAACACATAGGTGTTAGGCTGTCACAATGTGTTGAAGAACACCCACAATGAACTGACTTGGATAGGAGAGGATTTCAGAAACAAAGTCCAGCTGACATGAGACTCCACTGGAGCGTCTCTGACTGCAGTATCATTGAAGACATGAAGACCCTCTACACCAGGGGTGCCCACACTTTTTGGGCTGGTGAGCTACTTTTGAAATGACCAGCTCACCGAGGTCTACCAACCAAAAATAAAATCCCAAATTGCAAGAGTTGCTGAATAACACGTTTTATTTATACATGGGATAATAGGGCTGGACCTGGACCTGGACCTGGAGCTGGACCCAGCTGTGTGTCCATGAAGAGTGACAACTCTATGCCTCGACCTGTTACGTTTAAAGCAGGAGAGCATGATGATAGTCCAGAGTAAGATTTTTTTAAGCACATTTATTTTTCTTTATTAAAACGCTTGAAATTCAACATAATTATCTACAAAGTTGTATCTTCTGAACATTCATCAGTGATTGTGTTTCTATCAGGATCCCCCACGAGAGACCAGACTCTCCTGGACCCAGCTGTGTGTCCATGAAGAGTGACTGGTCTATGCCTCACCCTATAACGTTTGGGGATGGAGAGCATAGCGATGGACCAAGGTATGAATTCAAGTTATTTTTGTTGTACGCTTTTTAAATCTTTATTATTTCTACCTCATTCTCAGCTGCATTGTATTTGCTGCACGTCGTAAAGGAGTTCTTGAAGCAAAGACCTGAACCACAAGGAGAACACAGCAGAGCTTCAAACTGATGTCAGACACTGAAGATTTAGCACTTCTGACAGTCTGACACAATCAGCACATTCAGACTGTCCTGTTCGGATCAGCCTGCTCACTTTAGTCCGGTTTGTTTATCAAAGCTACTTCCTGTCCCCGTCTGCTTTTCATTGATGTCTCTTTTTCTGTCAGCCTGAATTTTACATGTTGCTGTTTAACCTTGTTGAGTGTTTCTTTAATGCATTGTTAGGTGCTCTTTGGTGTCTTGAAAGGCTCCTCCAAATATAAAATGTATTGTTATTATTATTTAAGAGTCAGATGTTTACTCTCTGACTCAGGGCATATATCGAGTCCTATCAGTATCTGAAGGAGAGAAGGTTTACAACCTTTCTTTATGCATATTAAGAAGTAAGAAAGGGCTCATCTCTTTACCCAGCTGATGAAGAGAGCCTCAGCTAATCTTCATACAACAGGGCGCCCAAACCCCAAGGCCTAATAACTGCTGACTGTGCAGGCTATCCAGTTTAATCGTCTATTACACTTTTATCAGTGATTGTGTTTCTATGAGGATCCACCATCTGAGACCAGTCCACCGCACACTACATTATTCTGAAATGGTATTTTACTTAGAAAACTTAAATGGCCATGGACATCTTTTTTAAGCTGTATGTCCAGTTTGAATGAGGATCTTCAAACACAGCTCATAACTCTTAGTTTCTGTATTTGTTTAAAATCCTCCTCTTTGCTCCACAGAGTTCATCAGCAGAGATCAGAGGGTCCTGGTGGTCAGTCTGCCCAGCAGCTTCAAACTCACCTGGACTCCATATTTATGGTGAGTAGACGCACAGCTACTCCTGCTGACTACAACAGCCACAAACTCACTACTGAATTGTGAACTTTTAGATAAACATATCACTCAACGTATTGGGTTATTAAAGCAGCCTGTAATGATTTGGTCAAATAAAGCATTGCTAGCAGCAGCTTGCGGTCCTGTGAGGGCACAGCAGCCGTGTGCGATGTGTGAAGAATGTGGAGGGTGGTGAGGGTGGTTGGTTCAACGCAGTGGATTTAAAGATGAGGAGTTCCAGATCATTGTTTTTATTTTGATTTGTTGATTCTTGTTTGTCTTAATTGTTGTCTGGTGGATCTGGTAGGAAAGTAAAACACATCTTAGTTCAAACATAATATTCATACTTCACATTATAATCCAGCAAAGCAGTTATCTTTGTACATAATGACATGTAATGTAGAAATAAAGCAACCAAATGAAAACGGTGCAGAAAATAGGAGATAAACTAATCAAGCTGCTATGAAAATACAAAGGAGAGGAAAACTTACTCAGACAAACAACTGGTTCTCAGGAGCTGCATGAGGCCAACATCTTTGTTCATGGGGGAGAGGGTTTGCCACAGGTGAGCTGGCTGCCTTTATAGATGAGCTAGCTCCGCCCCTCCAGGGTGGCAGGAGAAGGGAGCAGGTAGAGGGAGGTGAGAGGGATGTTCCCCAATGGGCTTTCTCAGTGAACAAGACAGTAACTTAAGGAAGTATCTGTTTGGAGAGACATCTCCATGCTGCAGTCTGCACACATGATCTGTGGCTCCCTCCAGTTAGAGACACAAGGAACAGCTGGCACATTTATAACATTATATCTGAGAGGAGCTAAATCCTAAATACTGCAGCATCTCAAATATCTATGTCACCAATGAATTATGTCATCTGGACCGCTCACTGCAGACTAGTTGCACCTCTATTGTAAAATGTAATAAAATGGTGCAAATACAGAAGTGCCACGTTTAAAAATAACAGTTCTTTCAACAATCATTAAGGATCACGTCTTTATCATGAATTGTGTCACCACTTGATTGCTTCGTGAGAATGAGCCACACACATCAGCATGAGAGTATGTGTGTGTTCATGCTGGATTATATTATTACATTACCAGGCTTTGTATTTTTAGTTCCTCTGAAGAAATAGAGGGGTATGAGGCTAGAATGGGTGATCTGTTTAATATTTTAAGCAAAACACTTCAGAGACATGTCTTGTATAGATATGGCTCTATAATATATTGTTCACATATAGCATAATAGTTGACCTTTCAGGAAGTATCTGATTTGAGAGACCATCTCCATGCTGCCGTCTGCACACATGATCTGTGTCTCCCTCCAGTTAGAGACGTTCTTGAGTAAAGAACTGTTTAATCCACACCACAACAACCCGTGAGAGCTGGGGTTAGAAGGATTACAAATAACAATAAACAATAAATGAAATGCATGTTTTTCAATTACCTATTCATGCTCTAAAAGCTGTTCAATAGAGAGAGCTGACACATGTATACCATTAGCACGCTAACACACGAACACACACACCCTTCACAGCTTAACCATATAAACCATATAAATTAAGAGAAATTATATAAATATACCGCGTACACCTACAGAGACGCGCTAAATCCTGTCTTGAGAGCTTTTACTTTACACATTTCTCCGGCATCTCAAATATCTATGTCACGTGAAACGCTCACTGCAGATTAGTTACACCTCTATTGTTAAATTGAATACAGTAGTGCCACGTTGATAACAGTTCATTCAACAATCATTAAAGATCACGTCTTTATTATGATTTATGTAAGCCACACACCTCAGCATGTGAGCATGTGTGTGTTCATGCTGGATTATATTATTACATTACCAGGCATTGTATGTTTAGTTCCTGTGAAGACAATGCAAACATTAAATTGCTGAACACTCGAGAGAAGATATTTTCTACGGGTAGGAACAAACGTCAGCGTAGCTGTGAGACATAAACTGCAAGTGTAAGGCAGGTTCACGATCTGATGTTGACTAACAGTTAAAGTTTACATTTGATTCTGTTCCAGCTGCTGGAGGAGAACATCGTTACTTTTGTGAAGAGTGAGCTGAAGAAGATCCAGATAGTCCTGACTTCAGATTACCCAGAATGCTTAGAGAGTCAGAGGGAGGATGAGGAGGTGTTGGACGGTGAGGATGAAGAGCAGAGGAGCAGCAGAGAGGCCTTTCTGAACATCTCACTGCACTTCCTGAGGAGCATGAAGCAGGAGGAGCTGGCTGACCGTCTGCAGAGCAGTAAGAGGATTTAACACATTGAACATGATGGAGAGGAGGTGGAGGGAAGATGGGAGGAGTTTCACTTTATAAAACTTTGTCTTGTTAATCAGTGCATACGCTTATTGGTTAGTACTGGTACTAACAAATTAGTTAAGGAAGCAACAAAACATTGCACTGTAAATATTTTTGTTCATGGTACATTACTAATAAACGGAGCTGAACAGTTAACTATGATGATATGAAACTAGTGAACGTTAATGTTCACCATTAATCGGGAAACCTTATTATATTTTGTTGAAGCTGACTGACATCTTACTTACTTTTTAATCACATTTCTTGTTTGTCCTCTCAGTAACTGCTGCTGCAGTCTGCCGACGTAAACTCAAATCCACCCTGAAGGAGAGGTTCCAGTGTGTGTTTGAGGGCATCGCTAAAGCAGGAAACCAAACCCTTCTGAACCAGATCTACACAGAGCTGTACATCACAGAGGGGGGGTCTGCAGAGGTCAATGCTGAACATGAGGTCAGACAGATTGAGACAGCATCCAGGAAACCACACAGACCAGAAACAACCATCAGACAAGAAGACCTCTTTAAAGCCTCACCTGGAAGAGATGCACCAATCAGAGCAGTGCTGACAAAGGGCGTGGCTGGCATTGGGAAAACAGTCTTAACACAGAAGTTCACTCTGGACTGGGCTGAAGGCAAAGCCAACCAGGACATCCAGTTCATATTTCCATTCACCTTCAGAGAGCTGAACGTGGTGAGAGAGAACAAGTACAGCTTGGTGGAACTTGTTCATCACTTCTTCTCTGAAACCAG
The DNA here is from genome assembly GCF_902827175.1 of Gymnodraco acuticeps. Lineage (NCBI taxonomy): Eukaryota > Metazoa > Chordata > Actinopteri > Perciformes > Bathydraconidae > Gymnodraco > Gymnodraco acuticeps. The sequence continues at coordinate 8,082 of NW_022991347.1, forward strand.
AGACGCAGGAATCTGCAGGTTTGATCAGTTCCCGGTCGTGTTCATCTTTGACGGTCTGGATGAGTGTCGACTTCCTCTGGACTTCCTCAACACTGAGATCCTGACTGATGTCACAGAGTCCACCTCAGTGGATGTGCTGCTGACAAACCTCATCAGGGGGAAGCTGCTTCCCTCTGCTCGCCTCTGGATAACCACACGACCTGCAGCAGCCAATCAGATCCCTCCTGAGTGTGTGGACATGGTGACAGAGGTCCGAGGGTTCACTGACCCACAGAAGGAGGAGTACTTCAGGAAGAGATTCAGAGATCAGGAGCAGGCCGGCACCATCATCTCCCACATCAAGACCTCACGAAGCCTCCACATCATGTGCCACATCCCAGTCTTCTGCTGGATCTCTGCTTCAGTTCTGGAGGAGGTGTTGAAAACCAGAGGGGGAGGAGAGCTGCCCAAGACCCTGACTGAGATGTACAGCCACTTCCTGGTGGTTCAGTCCAAAGTGAAGAACATCAAGTATGATGGAGGAGCAGAGACAGATCCACACTGGAGTCCAGAGAGCAGGAAGATGATGGGGTCTCTGGGGAAACTGGCTTTTGAGCAGCTGCAGAAAGGCAACCTGATCTTCTATGAGTCCGACCTGACAGAGTGTGGCATCGATATCACAGCAGCCTCAGTGTACTCAGGAGTGTTCACACAGGTCTTTAGAGAGGAGAGAGGACTGTACCAGGACAAGGTGTTCTGCTTCGTCCATCTGAGCGTTCAGGAGTTTCTGGCTGCTCTTCATGTCCATCTGATCTTCATCAACTCTGGAGTCAACCTGCTGGCAGAAGAACCAACAACCTCCCAGAAGTCTGAAGATGAATCTGAACTAACAAATCTCTACCAGAGTGCTGTGGAAAAGGCCTTAAAGAGTCCAAACGGACACCTGGACTTGTTCCTCCGCTTCCTCCTGGGTCTTTCACTGCAGACCAATCAGAAACTCCTACGAGGCCTGCTGACAACAGGAAGTGTCTCAGAGATAAAAAAGGAAACAGTCCAGTACATCAAGAAGAAGATAGAAGAGGATCTGTCTCCAGAGAGAAGCATCAACCTGTTCCACTGTCTGAATGAACTGAATGATCGTTCTCTAGTGGAGCAGATCCAACAGTCCCTGAGTTCAGGAAGTCTCTCCACAGATAAACTCTCTCCTGCTCAGTGGTCAGCTCTGGTCTTCATCTTACTGTCATCAGAAGAAGATCTGGACGTGTTTGACCTGAAGAAATACTCTGCTTCAGAGGAGGCTCTTCTGAGGCTGCTGCCAGTGGTCAAAGCCTCCAGGAAAGCTGTGTAGGTGGAAGGATGAATGGAATACAAACATCATCAAATGTGTTTATGTGTCATGGATGAGAAATAACAATATATTTATTTAAAATAATCCTTCAGGCTGAGTGGCTGTAAGCTGTCAGAGAGAAGCTGTGAAGCTCTGTCCTCAGTCCTCAGCTCCCAGTCCTCTAGTCTGAGAGATCTGGACCTGAGTAACAACGACCTCCAGGATTCAGGAGTGGAGAACCTGTGTGCTGGACTGGAGAGTCCACTCTGTGAACTGGAAACTCTCAGGTCAGGATTTAACTATTTATTTTGTAAGTCTGTTAATAAAGCTTTCATTGGTGTAATATATTTCATTATTCCTCTTTAGAATGATAGGACTTAATTTACATGGAGTTGCCTCACACAGGGCACCAGTACGACAGGGTTCTGTTGTGCGCAACACTGTAGACTTTGAGGTTAGATGAACAGATTATTATTATTATTTTAAGTACAGACCCTATGGGACTTAAGGGTCTTTTCATTAGATTAATTCATTTTCATTCTTAAAATTGGTTTAATTAAACGAACAGTTATAGGTAACCATTAGTCAAGTCAACATTGTGAATCTCAGCTAAAAGGAAATTATCATGCTTTTTAAATCATGCTCATTAGTATTAAAGTAAAATACATGCTTTCATTTTATAAGATTGTTCTCTAGTTCCTCTGAAAGCACACTAAAATAAGATGTGTTGGACTGGGTACCTAAGATCGTAGTTTTAGTTAGGTAATCAATAGGGTGACATTAAAGTAAGTGTGTGTGTGTGTGTGTGTGTGTGTGTGTGTGTGTGTGTGTGTGTGTGTGTGTGTGTGTGTGTGTGTGTGTGTGTGTGTGTGTGTGTGTGTGTGTGTGTGTGTGTGGTGTGTGTGTGTGTGTGTGTGTGTGTGTGTGTGTGTGTGTGTGTGTGTGTGTTTGTGTGTGTTCAGTCTGTCAGGATGTATGGTCACAGAGGCAGGCTGTGGAGCTCTCTCCTCAGCCTTGACAATCAACCCCTCCCATCTAAGAGAGCTGGACCTGAGCTACAATCATCCAGGAGGTTTTGGGGTGAATGCTCTGGTTGTTCAACAGGAGGATCCACACTGGAGACTGGACACTCTCAGGTATGGACAGACCACACAAAGCCTCTAGTACAGGGGTCTCCAACCTTTCTTCATCTGAGAGCTACTTTGAAAAAATGAAAGTGGCTGCATCACATCGCTTACATTTACTCACATTGCACTCATCAGTTGAATTAAGCTACTGTTGTACACGTGTGAAATTGTAATACACAAAGCTAATCAAAAATGTTAACTTCACATCAAGTTCCAAGAAAACGACAATTCCTCACATATTATTATATGGCGAATGACGTCCCGTAATGCTCCACCACAGTGTTATTATTAACTTTGAAATACAGGACTTTACAGATGTAGCCATCCATTTGCCCCTTTACGTACCTAATTCCAACCAGAAACCTAATGGATCCCAGTGGCTGGTGATTTACACCCCCTCCCCCTGTTTCCTGAGAGGGCGTGGCTAGACTCCACGGTAGACCCGCCTATTGGTTAGATTGCCGGGTTTTACCATGAGGTGGCGCTTCCTTCACAAACACACATAAACAGCTAACTGGGTAACCTTTGGTCTTTGTTTAGGCCTCGGTTCACACAGTGTGTTTCCTGGACTAACAGTAGTAGTTGTGACTTCAGTAATGTTTGCAGCTCTGCCATTGTGTTTGCTGAACAGCATTTAATCACATATTTTCCATCCCTTATTTTCACACGGAAATCTAACACATTACTTTTACAATTTAGTTTTATTTATAATATTACACACATGCCAGCTATATAATTGTTTTATTTTTCTTGATGTGTGAAATTAACATCATTTGGACTGTGTTTCTTTCTCTAGGGTGGACCATTATGGAGATCAGATGTTAGAACCTGGTCTGAGGAAGTGTAAGTCTGGATTTAGTTGACTAATGAACAGTCAGTTGTGTTTTTATTCATGAAAGATAACTGACAAACTGAGACTATGTCATCATATTTATAGATATGAGAAACAGTTATCGTTTAACCAAATGCAATGGAAACATATTGTTACGCTCCCATAAAAGCTACTGGAGTGAACCCGCAATACTGAACACTGGGCACGGAGACTGAAGTTTAGTTTGAAAAAAATGTTTATTTTCAAACAGGCTTGGTCAGTGGGGGTTGAGCTGAAGCAGGGGACAGAGCAGGAGTGAAATAATCCAAAAACAGGGGAAAAGAGACCGTGTGCTGGGGTGGAGGACAGAATCCTGAGCCAGGGGAGCGAGGGAACACGGAGGAACACAGCAGGAGGGATGGTGGCTGGGCGCAGCAGGCAGAGGAGCAGGTAGTTGGTCACTGGACAGGGAGAGCACAAAGTTAGAATTGCAACAAACACTTTAGAGAACAAGGTTTAGCTAGAAGCTAAGTTAGCCGAGACGTTTTACCACTGGTGATTAGACGACGAACTGGCGAATACTGGATGAGGGAACCGGGTTTATATGCAGGTGTAGGAGAGCAGTTACAATCAGGGTGACGAGCAGCACCTGAGGAGGTGTGGAGGCGGGAATCGAAAGTAGGTCAGCCACACGCCCAGCCAGGAAGACAAAAAACAGAGGGAGGCAGGACTGTGGATCCTCACACTTAAATGCTGCAGACATAACCTGCTCTGGACCAATTTACTGTATGTTCAGAGTTTAGGTTTGAAACCGGCAAATACCACCGCTCACTAACTAGTTCCTTTGAACGTAGTATTACTTTATATTAAATCAATGAGCAGTAGAGTGTCTGCTGAGGGAATACTTTATACAGATAAACTGGAGCAGTAACGGTTAGTACTTAGTAGCACATACTGTATGCATCTCATTACTTATTTTCTCCAATATTTTCTTGCCTTATGCCTTTGTAGTAGTTTTTTTGTATTCTTTTAAATGCAGAGATAGGTGGCGATCAATCCTTTGGGGCTAGATGATAGCCCCTTTTCTTTGAGTGCACACAGAGCCTGAAGAGGAAAGCCAGAGTTCACAGAGACAGTTGATAACCAGCTTCGTGCACTATTTAGTGTAGTTGATGATAAACTGGTGCTGTGTCTTTGTCCCCTCTATCAGATGCCTGTGAACTCACACTGGACACCAACACAGCACACAGATACCTCAAACTGTCTGACAGTAACAGGAAGGTGACACATGTGGAGGAAGAGGAGCCATATCATTATCATCCAGAGAGGTTTGACTACTATCCTCAGCTGATGTGTAGAGAATCTCTGACTGGTCGCTGTTACTGGGAGGTCGAGTGGAGAGGAGGGGTTTATATATCAGTGACTTACAGAGGAATCAGCAGGAGAGGAGACAGTGAGGACTCTCAGTTTGGAGGGAATGATCAGTCCTGGAGTCTGGTCTGCTCTGATGAAGGTTACTCTGTCATGCACATTAACAAAGAAACAGGCCTGTCTCTCTCATCCTCCTCCTCCTCCTCCTCCTCCTCCTCCTCCTTTTCCTTATTTTCCTTATTTTCCTCCTTCTTCTTCTCCTCCTCCTTCTTCTTCTCCTCCTCCCCCTCCTCTGCCTACTCCCCCTCCTCTCCCTCCTACCCCTCCTCCTCCTCCTCCTCCTCCTCCTCCTCCTCCTCCTCCTCCTCCTCTGGTAGAGTAGCAGTGTATCTGGATCATCCTGCTGGCTCTCTCTCCTTCTACAGAGTCTCCTCTGACACACTGACCCACCTCCGCACCTTCAGAACCACATTCACTGAACCTCTGTATGCTGGGTTTGGGTTCTGGTCATTAAACTCCTCAGTGTCTCTGTGTCCTCTGTAGGAGGAGACCACTTCCTGTCCTGTTGTAATGTCCCTGGTCTCGGGGGACATTACATGAGTGAAGCAAGAGGTATCTTCCAGTCGTGTGGTTAACATGTTGGTCGTGACGCGGCTACACTTTGGTTGTGCCTTTACAGGAGAAGCAGCATTTAGTTATAATGCTCCGTATATCTGCAGAATCTCCCAGTAATCAAGTGTCTCACTCTTTTTAATAAATGTTTTTTCTATGTATTAAAATGTGTTTTTTAAATGTTTCTTTTGCTCTTTGTCGTAAGTATTGTGATGTTTTTGTAAAGCCCTTTGCATTGCCTTGTTGATGTGCTGTATAGATACACTTTCTCTTTCTGGCAGAAATGTTTCTTTCCTTTGTAAAATGGAGAAATCATGTTCTCTGGGCTGAACTCTGTGTGTACAAACTGCTGGGACATATATGCAGTGTAATAAAGCTTTCTTTAGAGCAGCATCTAATAGCTCCTAATACTCTTACTCACTTTTTATTGAGTTCAATAAAGGTTTGAAGACAAAACAATCTGTCTATGATCTCATTTTTTTTGCATCCAACATGTTTTCTAAAGTATATAGTTGTAAATTGATACAAAGATCTTCCCTAACGTAGAAACTGTAAGAACTTGATTGCTCACTGAGATACAGGAAGTTAGAGTAAATGAACTGCATGGTAAATGGATATATAAAGATATTTTCCAGTCTTTGCCAACCAGCTTGAAAGTGTCTCTCAACATCATCTCTCAGCAAGATGCATTTGCTTGTAGACCTGAGTGTGTTCTCCTGTCGTCTCTCAGTGGCTGACTGCACACCACATGAAGCTCATCCTAAACAAGCCTTAACTGCACAGAATGGCTCATTGTGGCTGCATGGTCCCTGGCCTACACCAGTGGTGAACCGTCAGGGCATTCAAGGTATTCAGAAAATATCCTGAAACACTAAAAACAAACAAAAAATAGATTTAATTATCTAAATCAACATTTTATAAAATGTCAATAAAATGAATAAATGAGAATGGTATCTGTGTTGTTGATCTGTAATATTACAGTGTTGCGTCGATTTGTTTGTCCTTCTATGCATTTCAGTGGTTTTGTGTTAGAAAATAAATGCAACCAATCAGATGTTGTTCTGGGTCTCTGGGTAGAATATCCTTCAACCAAGGTATTCTACATCCTTGATCGAATGCCCTGGCCCTCACACTGAATGAGAGCCTTTGGATTGACAGTTTGATCAACCAATCATATATTGATTTTTAGCCAATGGGCATATTCTTTCAGAGTTTCCCTCGGTTCCAGGTGCTCTAGAAGGCCCGCTAGTTCACTGGAGAGAGACAGAGGATCTAGAGAAATGCCACGTAGCAATTCATTTGAAGTTTTATTGTTTTTAACGTTGAAATGGCAACAGGTGAAGATAATATTGTTGCGGGATTGTTGTCAGCTCCCTTTACAAGACGACCATTCAGTGAAAAGACGGACATTACAACGGCGAGGGGTGTGTGTGTCTACAAAAGGTCCAGTTGTGATAGACTTGTTCAATCAGAGCCTACCTCTGACCTATCAACTTCTGACAGTGGCGAACCGTGTCTATCACAACTGGACCTTTTGTAGACACACACACCCCTCGGAACAGCCACTCAGAGCCAGAAGTCCTATGACAGTGATTAGAGAGGTGAGAATAGCTCAAATCACCGCTTCCCATTTACCAAGCCATCAACCAGCCTTTAAGTGAAGGTCTAGTGTTCAGCTAACTCTGAGTGACCGAAGCTCAGCTGAAGCTTTAGTGACAGATCCATCTAACAGTGTTGTTAGGGATAAATGTTCAGCATCACGAACAGATCACAAACACCTCCTTCCTCAGCCAGGAGCATCTCTGGAGCCATTCTGTTCTGTGGGAGCTAGCATCGAACTGTTCAGCTGATCCTTTGATAGCATCATGAAACGTTGCTGATTATAATAAATATAATTCATCATCTCAACATTTGTATTAATAGTTACCCAAAGGAAGAGTGGTTAGAGTCCCGCCAATATCTGATGTCTAGCTCCAAACTCCTCTGGCACTCCCCGAGGAACGCCTATGCATGCATGCAACCTCTGTCGTCGAAAGAGGCCAACGGTGCATCCCTTTTCTCTCGGGAGGGTTTGAGATTCAGATCTTTAATTTGACCTATCGTCACAGGCATAGTTAACATCACTGCGGTACATGTACCCAACCAACTACTTTAGAGTATCAACACAAACAGAGCCACGTGAAAACCTGTGTAACCAGTGTCAGAAACCCAGTCAGTGTTCGTGGTGATGTAGTTCCAATAGCTGCCCACTAGATGGCTCTAAATGACTTTGAATTGTGATCTCTTATTTCAGACAAGTGGAAAGAAAACCTTTTAAGTCGACATTTACTTTTTATTTATACTTTTCTATCTTCGTGTTTGTAGATTTTTCCTAAAGTCACCAAAAGTTAGAATATCATAAAGCCTCATTTGCATATTCAAACATAACATTAAATAATTGTCTTGTCTTGGTTTGACTTCAGGTGATCCAGGTCGTCAGCTAGTGTTGACAGAACAGCAGAATGTGCAGCACTTAGACTGTAATCTTCATTTCCTGTCATCTGTGAAACATGAAGGAAGTGTCAGAACAGGTCTTAAAAACTGATCAATGTGACTGAGGGACTATTATTAACACCTAATATAACATGCAGACATTGAGTGTTCACGGTTCAAATACATCTGTTACCCAAATGGCATTCCTCAATTACTCTGAAAACAAAGGAGTGTCCTTACGTAGAAAATTGAATACAGAACAAAATGCTCAACATTTTAATTATCAAGTCTCTCCTTTTAACTTCTGTCATAATTTAAGGATTTAAAAACACAGACGTTAATGTATCTCTGCCACCATAAATCCCCTAAAAACATTTTTGGAATATGTGGGTGAAATACAAAAAAGTGCGGTATTGTAACAGAATAAAATGTAATAGTTGATACAGGTTTTTTTAAAGTTTGTGATTAAACATCTGGGGATAAAAATAACCAGGCAGTTACCGAACCTATGCCAGTAGTATGGTTGCCTAAACATAACACATGTATGGATATTTCACATGAAAAGCTTTTAAAGCTATCATACACAGTTTTCACACGGGCAAAGGAATACATTTAACATTAAATAAAATGTGTTTGCAAGCCAACGCGTGTTTGAAGAAGTGGAAAAAGAACATCACCCTAGCAGCCTGAGCTTCTTCAGACTCCAGGTTTGTGGCTACGCTGGTTTCATGTCCCTCCGATGTGTTTGTACCTGCCGATCTGAAAGGTGTTGTGTCAGTCAGCACCATCTAGTGGAGAGCTATAGAACTACATCCCCTCCATCACCTCTCACCTTGACTGGCTCTTCTTCCCGTTGGACCTGTTCTCACGTCACTCTGATGTGTTTTTATACTCTGAAGTTATGAGGGAGTGACGGCGTCCTCAGATCAGATGCAGGCAGACACAGGACTGAAGAGGAAGAGATGAGCAGAGTCTCCTCCACACAGGCAGGCGTCTAAATTAACCTGAAGGGAATTCAGAAGGTGAGAACATGATTTAGACACTTTTCAGTTTGTAAGCTTGTTGGGTATATTATTATACATGTGGGGATAAAAACAACCACTAAGTTACTTGACCTAATTAAACTTAATCTGTAGATGTTTGATCATCAGGATCACTCTGATCACATCGTGCTGTATCACTGTTTAACTGATCAGAACAAATGTGTCTTGGTGCTGATTCTATAAATCTATTCCTAAGTATCGTTGAATTTGCCTCAGAATTAAAGAGGAATGATTTTAGAAAGACTTCCTTGTAATGGCGACAGCAGTTCTTGGCAGCAGATTGATTGTAACCTGAGTTCATATCTACAGTGGAAAAGCAGGGAGTGTCTGATGCTGTCTAAACCTCAGATCAACATGACTGACATGTTTGTTTTGTTTTAACATTGAAACATAGCAGACGTGATGTGTGTAAAGGGCCTTCATGTCTGTAATGATACTGCAGTCAGAGACGCTCCAGTGGAGTCTCATGTTTGCTGGACTTTGTATTTGAAGCTGTTTGATGGAGCGTTGACTTTGCTGATGGGATGTTTGTGACAGCATGAGATGTGTACATGTAGGGGTCCGTCGTTCTGTTCTATTATCAGTGTCTGAACTGCAACGTGACTTCAAATGACGGCAGCACTGATCCAGGTTTTGTGTACCTGTCCAAGTCAGAAATAACAGACCAATCAGAATCCAGTACTTAGCCGTGCAGCAAAGACAGTGTTTCCCTCTCATGCAGGCGCATCATGTAGAACATACCTGTTTGTTTCTGGAGTCACAGTCGGCTGAGTCCAAAGCAGATTCTTGATGTTGGTTTCCTTTGAAATTGAGTCCCATCGACATCAGTCCCGATCTGTGTTGCCATTTGATGCTCTTTGAGAATTTAACTGATCATTTCAACAATATTTACATTTATTAACAACGTGCACCTTGGCCAAAACATAAATAAACTCCTCATTCTGTATTTAGTACGTCCCCCCCCCCCCCCCCCCTTACTTTGGTGTTCGCAGTCAAATTTGACCGGTCCTGTTTTAACTGCTATTACATGAACACAAAAACCATTAATCATCACCACATGTCATTGAACACCCTTTCAAACTGTACATATTGTATCAGACTACTGGATTTAGTACTTTAAAAAAGTGGGATGTTTGAAGTCGATGTACCTGCAGGACGCTAGCTGTTCTCAGTTTGTATCTTTATAGCTTGTTTGAATTTAATGTACATTTTTTAGTCACTTTAGATAAAAGCGTTGCTAAATGTAATATAATGTAATATAATGTGATATAATGTAATATAATGTGATATAATGTAATATAATGTAATATAATGTAATATAATGTGTCCGATCAGGCACACATGCACGTGATCCACGCTGCTTCATCATGTGTTAGTGCTGAGCTTTATTTCACTAGAGGGTCCGTTAGCACCCCCTAGTGGACAGCTGCTAGAACTACACAAAGTAACCTAACCTCACAAAGTATTTGTGTTTCCTAAAACTCAGTTCATCAGGTGAGAATCCTCCCAGAGGAATCTGTAGAAGTTTGATCATCAGGATCACTTGTTCTGCATCACAGTATAACTGGACAGGACTAATGTTTCCTGATGCTGATGCTATAAATCTATTCTACAGTATTGTGGAGAATGTCCCTCGGAGTTAAAGAAGAATGGTTTTAGAAAGACTTCCTTGTAATGGTGCCAGCAGCTTTTGGCAGCAGTTTGATTGTAATCTGAGATATCATCAGCAGTGAAAAATGCAGGCAGTGTCTGATCCGGTCCAACAGCTCTGATCAACGTGACTGACATGTTTAAAAAAATAAGTTTAACATAGAAGAGTAAACATAGCAGATATGATTCAAACAGTGGCGGCAGGTGGAATTGTTGTATAGGTAGGGCTCTGCCACATGCAATCGATTTCAGCAAACATCCCAGTTTGACTTCATGCAAAAAGTTTTTCAGTCTTAAATTGTAATGCCTCCATAAACAATTTAAGCATTTGAGACTGAGGACTACAACAATGTAAAACAATGGCATAAGCAATACTCGCATACATATATGTATATATATATATATGAAGTATATAATATATATATATGTATGTGTATATATATATATATATTACAGAACAACGGTATAATCAACAGTAATACAAAAAGCTGAAGATGTTACAAACGAGTAATAATCATTCTTATTCTTCAAATCAATGTAGTGCACGTCTTTGACGTGCCTTTATAAACGGTGGCAGTCTTCAGGGGCTCCTCCAGCACAATGTCCAGGAAACTAAATCCACCAATCCCCTGAAAATGCCAGGGTTGACTGAAGAGTCTCGTCATGCCCACGCAAAGCCAACTCAAAAGCCCCTCAAAACTTCATTATTTAGGATGAAATATGCCTGTTTTTATCCACCTCCTCATTGTGTCTCCTCACCGCAGGCCTGAGGGCGTCGTCCAGCTGCGTAGCAGTTGCTGACCTGGGGCGATACACTAACCGCCCCTCCGGTAGTAGTATTGAGGACGCTGATTGGCTACATTTTATGACACACGTTCATATCATGAAACAGCGATTGGCTAACCTGCTCCAGAGACCTTCCTCCGTGGGGCGATTTCTCCATCGCCCCAGCAAAGTACTTCAGTCATACAGTGTATTGGAAAAGCATATATTTTAAGTAAATTATTTAAAAATCATGTTTTACACACATTTCTGGGTGCATTCCATATTTTAAACACACAAACATTGACAATTTATATAATTAATTATTATTATTATTATTATTATTATTATTATTATTATTATTATTATTATTCAATCAATCAATCAATGTTTATTTATAGAGCCCAATATCACAAATGGTACATTTGTCTCAGTGGACTTCACAGTTTGTACAGAATATCAGTATGACAATACGACACCCTCTGTCCTTAGACCCTCTGTCCTTAGACCCTCTGTCCTTAGACCCTCACATCGTACAAGGAAAAACTTCCAAAGGACTGTCCAGTCTGGCTCTCCCTTTCCTCGGATCATTTTGAATGAGGGACAGATCGCTCCTCTCTGTGCAAAAATAGTCATTATATACAGTCTTTAATGAACTATTAGTAGAGATTAACGAGTAATTAATATACTTTATAGGGATCCTATTAATATCTAATAATAAAATAATGAAATTCAATAACATGCTTTAACCACTAGGTGTCCCTTTATATCAGCTGTGCACCTTTATGGTGTAAATACAGCCTATCTACCAATTGGATCAAATATAAAAGTCAGCCGAATTAGTGTTGATACTGCAAGGAGACGTATTGTGTGAAAAGAAATGTAAGATGTTGTTTAATTGTTGATATATTTATGATCCACGTCACGTTTTCAGTTGTGGCGGCAGTTCTTCCTCTTTATCCAGAAGTCTTCTCATCAGGGCTCTATGAATAGAGAACTACGGCAGATATGTAATATTTAATGCAGCCGAACCGTGTATTACAATGCCGTTATGTGATGACTTCCAAAGAGAAAAGCAAGCACACTCGGAATAAAGTATTATTTTAAAACATTTTTTTCGGATTTCACATTGCATAAACACCATTTCCCAACATGCATTGCGGCTAAACCATCCAATCACCGAGCTGAGGATCTTGTCTTCGTCTGTTTCCGGTATTTGTTAATGACGATGTGATGTGAGATGTGAGACTGGAATTGCACAGGGAAAATAACGTTTCTATGCCACCATTTTAGATGCAGATTTTGTTAAACTAATATATTTGCGCTGTGGACCAACACTATACATTGACGGGGAAGCGGGTAGCAATAAAGATAACACCATTAAACAGTTACACAACATAACATACTGTAAATGATATCGATAGCAGCGTCCCTAGCAACCACCTTGGTGACAATGAAAACGTATCGACACAATTTCCTGAAGTAATCTTCGTAATAACTAGCAAACTAAAGATCATGTACATCCACTGCACACATAATCTGAAATAACAACTCATATTTCTCGCATCAAATGACATCAAAACGCATTTGAATGGCCAAACTAACCTTAAAATAGGCATTTTCCACTGAGAATAAAACGAAGTTCGGCCATGTTTTTATTTTCTGCAGGGAGAAATGTGAAGATCACGTGACATAGACGCAGCCATTGGAATGAATGGTGAAAAAAACGTAGGGATCTTACAATTTCAGAGGCGTTTTTGTAGAAATACTACGTCCTACGTTGTGGACCAACGTAGTTATTACACGTTTAGATGTGAGACTGGGTTGGACTTTCTCAGGACTCAAAACTGTTTTGACAGACCCCCACAAAGTAAAACATATATTTACACACGTAAGGTCATCATCTTAAAGGTGGGGTAGGTACGTTTGAGAAACCGGCTCGAGATACACTTTTTTTTATATTCCATGGAATCCTCTTAACATCCCGATAGCATTGAATATCTTAAGTCTTATCTTGCCACCCCATGAATATTTTTCTAGATCCGCCCCAGAACGTACTTGATCACTTGCTGTTCTCACTGCAATGTACGACACGACTATTAGGCCAAGACGCTGCAGGCGGCTCTGTTGTTGTTTCTGACGTTGGTTTCCAGGGGAATTCCACGGTGATCAGTCCTGTTGTTTATTATCATTTGATGTCTCGTGCTTTTGACAGTTTGACTGATAATGTTTCAGCGTGAATATCAGAACATGTAGGTCACACATCGTTGTAGAACAATGCGTTTGATCAAAAATGTTCACTAAAACTTCATCCAAAAATAATTTGTCTATAAATAAATACTTGACTTGCAACGTCCAACTTGGCCAATAAAAATTGTTTTTAAAAATTGCATTTTAGTTTTTATCACTCAAAATGGTTTATCTTATTTGAAGCTAAGTACTTGTAAGGCCTAAAAAAAAATGTTCTAGCCTTTTGCTAGAACTTGAACCATCCTCTTGTTGCCCTGTCTACTTAATGTTTAAAATGTTTTTATTCAGATGTTTACTCTGTAGCACTTTGAGTTGTGTTTATTAAAATGAAAAGTGCGATTATAAATAACATTGATTGGTGTTATTGGTGTAGGATCCATAGTTACGATTGTCTTGACTTTAACCTGGAAAACAACATGATAAAAGAACAGATCTGTGTCTTCAGGCGTCCGCAGAGAGGAAGGAGATCAGTCAATACTGTGAGTCTGTGGGAACCTCTTCATCACAGCTACACTAGGATACTAATGAGATCAGTCAACTGTCAGAGTGAACATTTGTAAATTAGTGCTGAGCTTTATTTCATTGGATGATCAGTTACCACCATCTAGTGGACAGCTAGTAGAACTACACCCTCTCTCAAATTGACTGGTTTATTGTGCTTATTGGACAGGTTTCTTGTGACTCATGTGTTTTGATGCTCTGAAGTTATGAGGGAGTGACGGCGTCCTCAGATCAGATGCAGGCAGACACAGGAGGACTGATGAGGAAGAGATGAGCAGAGATACATGAAGCATGAAGGTGTTTCAATTGACCTGAAGGACATTCAGAAGGTGAGAATATGATTTAAATGCTTTTTGGAAATCTGGGATTATACATTTGTGGATGAATATAATCAAGACGTCACCCTGCCTTACCATGGAGCTTTGTTTCCTGAAACTCAGTTCATCAGGAGAGAATCCTACCAGAGGAATCTGTAGAGGTTGGATCATCAGGACTCTGATCACATCGTGCTGTATCACCGTTTAACTGAACAGAACTAATGTGTCTTCATGCTAAATATCTCTTCTAAAGTATTGTGGAGAATGTTTTTACAGAAAGACTTCCTTGTAAAGGTGACAGTTTCTGGCAGCAGTTTGATTGTAATCTGAGTAAGCATCCTTAGTGCTGGGAGGAAGTGTAAGAACCGGACTGACGGCTCGGATCAACGAGACTGAGGTGTTTTCATTTCTTTATCTCTGAAGCGTACACACACCAGGCAGGTTATAAAGCATCCTTTGAGGTCTCTCCACAGTCACTGTGTGTAGAAGACCTTCATGTCTTCAATGATACTGCAGTCAGAGACGCTCCAGTGGAGTCTCATGTCAGCTGGACTTTGGATCTGAAATCCTCTCCTATCCAAGTCAGTTCATTGTGAGTGTTCTTCAACACATTGTGACAATCTATAACAAATATGTTCAACATACTGTTTGTCTGGGTGAAGGTGGGGGCTGTGCAGCACGTGTTGGGGTCCCTGCATCCTGTCCAGGACTCCAGAATACCCTGCATCCTGTCTAGGACTCCAGAATACCAGGGTTTTCAACTGCAGCTGGTTGCATTTTGTAGTTTGTAAACCAGCCAACCCGGTATCACGGCAAGACGTGAACATGTGACGACTTACCATGCTGGGAGACGTGAAGATGTCGATGGGAGACGATTTCGTCCCTTCAAACGTGACGGTTACACGGTATTGTTAACCCATGTTAACCAGTGGAGAAATACCCGGAAATGCCAAGCAAATGCTGCCCCGACGGTCGGTTGTTATTGTCAATATTAATATAATAATGATTTATTTTTTAATAGTCACACTCGATTACACCGATGTTCTTGTTGCCCCAGCTGGTCGACACCTCTTTGAGCAGAAACAAAGGCTACATTAATGTAATAAATCAATGTTAATCCATGCGTGTGGATGTGGAATTAACGGACGTGACGTTGTG
This sequence comes from Gymnodraco acuticeps, assembly GCF_902827175.1. Taxonomy (NCBI): domain Eukaryota; kingdom Metazoa; phylum Chordata; class Actinopteri; order Perciformes; family Bathydraconidae; genus Gymnodraco; species Gymnodraco acuticeps. The sequence goes on from NW_022991347.1 coordinate 23,462, forward strand.
CGATTGCGTTGCCAGGCAACAGCTTCGGTTCATGTTCATTTACAAACTCTTCAACTACAACCGTAGGTTTATTTAAAAACATGTTAGAAGGCCTCACGAAATACTTTAAAGGTCACATGTCCTGCTTTTCCGGTTATTACCCGTCCCCTTGTGTTATGAAGGTTTGTATGCATGTAAACGGTGTGCAGAGTCAAACCCCTCAAAGTACACCATGTAGCGAGTAAAACTCTAACACAGAAAAGAGCAAGAGCTGCAACGAGCCGTTTAGTGGAGAGAGTGAATACTACTGAATGCACATACGTTACAGAGATGCGAAACCAATGTGAGTTTGGAACATTGAACAATGTAAATCTATTCTAGTAGACCTCAACAATGGAATTATGATCAGTAGAAATGGCCATGACATGTGACCTTTAACGCAAATTTAAATTTAAATGTGAAGGACTGTGCCGTTTGAACACTGCATGCTTTTCTGGCTATTCTGACCCACAATCCTTTGCAGTGGATAAACAAGTGCGTAGTATGTCCTAATGTAATGCCTATTGCATAACCCTAACCCTAACCCTAACCTCCACAGCAGATATGCCGCTCGTCCGTTGACTTCTCTCAGTCTTGATATTGCTGATGAACACACTTCATTGTAAATCTCCATAGATAAATACTTTGTGTTTGATTTAGTATGAGCTCACTCAGACTCCCTTCTTGTTCATTCCCAGATCCAGTGTGTGGCAGAGAGGAAGGAGCAGTAACGAGCATGTTGTTGTGTTTGTGTTTAGGTTCGACACCACAACAGATCCTCCAGGAATCTCCAGAGGACGTTTGAGCCTGCCAACCTGCAAGATGGAAACCACTGATCCAAAGTTATTATTCATCTTATCAGGATTCACATGTTCAAAAGTCAGCATCATGTTCAGCAGAGTGTCAGTGCACCTTTGCATTCATCATGTTTTTGATTCTATCAGGATCCACCCTGAGAGACCAGACCCTCCTGGACCTGGACCTGGACCTGGACCTGGACCTGGACCCAGCTGTGTGTCCATGAAGAGTGACAACTCTATGCCTCGACCTATTGGGTTTAAAGCTAGAGAGCATGATGATAGTCCAGAGTAAGAATTTTAAGCAAAAAGTATTTTTTCTTTTCCTTTATTAAAACGCTTGAAATTCAACATAATTATCTACAAAGTTGATTCTGAACATTCATCAGTGATTGTGTTTCTATCAGGATCCCCCATGAGAGACCAGACTCTCCTGGACCCAGCTGTGTGTCCATGAAGAGTGGAAACTCTATGCCTCGACCTATAATGTTTAAAGATGGAGAGCATAGCGATGGACCAAGGTATGAATTCAAGTTATTTTGTTGTTCGCTTTTAAAACCTTTGAATTTCTACCTCAGTCTCAGCTGCATTTTATTTGCTGCACGTCGTAAAGGAGTTCTTGAAGCAAAGACCTGAACCACAAGGAGAACACAGCAGAGCTTTGAACTGATGTCAGACACTGAAGATTTAGCACTTCTGACAGTCTGACACAATCAGCACATTCAGACTGTCCTGTTCGGATCAGCCTGCTCACTTTAGTCCGGTTTGTTTATCAAAGCTACTTCCTGTCCCCGTCTGCTTTTCATTGATGTCTCTTTTTCTGTCAGCCTGAATTTTACATGTTGCTGTTTTACCTTGTTGAGTGTTTCTTTAATGCATTGTTAGGTGCTCTTTGGTGTCTTGAAAGGCTCCTCCAAATATAAAATGTATTGTTGTTATTGTTTATGAGTCAGATGTTTACTCTCTGACTCAGGGCATATATTGAGTCCTATCAGTATCTGAAGGAGAGAAGGTTTACAACCTTTCTTTATGCATATTAAGAAGTAAGAAAGGGCTCATCTCTTAACCCAGCTGATGAAGAGAGCCTCAGCTAATCTTCATACAACAGGGCGCCCAAACCCCAAGGCCTAATAACTGCTGACTGTGCAGACTATCAAGTTTAATCATTCTTTATTACACTTTTATCAGTGATTGTGTTTCTATAAGGATCCACCATCTGAGACCAGTCCACCGCACACTACATTATTCTGAAATGGTATTTTACTTAGAAAATTGAAAGACCATGGACATCGTTTTTTAAGCTGTATGTCCAGTTTGAATGAGGATCTTCAAACACAGCTCATAACTCTTAGTTTCTGTATTTGTTTAAAATCCTCCTCTTTGCTCCACAGAGTTCATCAGCAGAGATCAGAGGGTCCTGGTGGTCAGTCTGCCCAGCAGCTTCAAACTCACCTGGACTCCATATTTATGGTGAGTAGACGTACAGCTACTCCTGCTGACTACAACAGCCACAAACTCACTACTGAATTGTGATCAATACGGTATTAACAAGCATAATTTGTATTTACAATTGTCGTTGTAAGTGTATAAGTGCCTCCCAATGCCACTCAATACATAACGGAAGTTGCATGTTTTTTGTTGTTGCTTTTAGATAAACATATCACTCAACATATTGAGTTAATAGAGCAGCCTAATGATTTGGTAAATCACCAGAGAGCGTTGCTAGCTAACAACAGCTTGCAGTCCTGTGAGGGCAGAGCAGCCGTATGCGATGTGCGTGTTTTCAGTGTACGATACGGTGTATTTAAAGGTCTCCTATCATGCAAAATGCACTTCTTGATGTATTTTCTACATAAATATGTGTCCCCGGTGTGTCAGGAGACTCACACAGTGTCAGGATTGTTGTTGTTAGCATCTGGTGTTAGCATCTGGTGTTAGCTGCGCTAACGGATATAAGAAACTGTTTCTAGAACAAAAAGGAGGAGAGTCCTCTCCAGTCAGACTGAGAGGATCTTATAACTACAGCTCAGTGAGGTAAAGGACTCTGAGGGTTTAGATAGTTGACTTTAGTCTAAGTTATCTCAGTGGGTCTCAAACGTTTTGGTCACAATTTACGTAAACAAAATTATTTCCAAGGCACACCTTTATAATTATTAGGATGAATAAAAACGGGTTTGAAATCATTCCAATGTATACTATAGGACAGTAAGGCAAGGCAAGTTTATTTATACAGCACCTTTCAAAGTGCTTTACAAAAATGAAAGACATTAAGAGGCATTTAAAAACAGTCATTAAAAAGCAAAGATAATAAACATTAAAAGACAAAATACATGAATACAAGTTACAGTGCAGTTTAAGATACGTACGTTCAATTAAAGCAGCGGCAAAAAGAAAAGTCTTCAGCCTGGATTTAAAAATAGTCAGAGAGTGTTATGTTATTTTTGTTAAATAATGATATTTGATGAAAAACATATTAAGAGTACATACTTTCATAGGGGGAAAGTAGAAGATCAATGATAGAAATATAAAATGTAAAAAATCAAGAAGATACTGTAAGTGATCTCTACAATGAAACAGTTTAGTGCAGGATGTACAAAGATATTAATAGGAGGATGTGCAAAAAAGACAAACTAATTAACCTTTATTAACACATTAAAGAATACTTTAGGTTAAGGTCTTCTTTCAACTAAGAAAAAAGCTTTAGGGGTATCTATCTACAGATAACTATTAAGCCTGACAAAGTACTTAACGTCTAATATATTGCTTTCCAGCAATGTTAACTATGTTGAAGCACATATTTTAACTGATATTATACATATGAATTATACTCTTATGTAGATAGAATAAGAAATGTGCAGAATATGACAGTTTAATGGTGGAGGTACACACATATTGATAGATGTCTTGTAATGCACTGTTGAGGAACCTGTGACCCAAGTGTTTCATTCATTGCATAACTACACCGTAGTTGTGAATATGATATGTCAATAAACCTTAGAAAATCTTAAAATCTTTAAAGGGATGTGCAAAATAGTCATTATATACAGTCTTTAATTTATGGAACATGTTTGTTACATATTAATAGAATTTTTGATTTTTTGATTTGATTTTTGATTTTTGATTTGTGAATGGGAGAAGTAGTTGGAAAAAATACCAAACACTAATTATTCAAAGTAAAGTATTTCATTGTATATAAGGTAATACTAAGGAGGCATAGGCCTATATGATGATATAATGTTTGACATTATTGATATTAGAAAAGTGATTTGTTTTCCATGTCATTCGTGTGTTTTTCTTTTCAGAAAGTGAAGTTATTTATTTGTAAGCTCCAAATCCAAATGTTTCCCTCAACGGCCTTTGTGCCCTGGCATGTGGCCGTTGCGCCCTGAAAAAATATGTGACACCAAAGGCCAAATGGCCTTGCCCCTAAAATGACACAAATCCAAGCCTGCTGTCAACTTCTAATTTTGGGGAAAACGTCTTTTAAAACTACAATTCCCAGTAGAGACGTGCCATAGAGAACATGTTGCGAAACACAATAGCCAGCATGTGTATTTCTGGGGGGTCGTTCGAGTCCAGTTTTAAATAGTCTGCCGTGGTTTCGTTCCATTTCAAAGAGCTTGATGCTCGGTGTAACCTTGGCGCACTGCCACTCCAACATCCAATCCCAGAGCTTGAAGATGAATCACGGGGTTTGTCACAAAGCGGACAGGCGTTGTCACAACAATAGCTGGGGATTGTGGGTAGTGTAGTCTCTTTGGCGCTCCACATTTCAGAGAAAACAAGCTGTTTCTCAGAATTGAAGGGGAAAAACACAAAAGCATTGCACACAATTTAAACCTATCAATGTTGTTTAATTAACAAAAGGTAATCTGGTGTTTTTGAGTTGATGAGTAGTGCAGATATCACTGTCAAATCAATCGACAGTAAGGAGAATACTTACTTCCGGGTGTACAATTCTCCGTTATCCAATGGGAATGGACGCTCACATTGCCTTTAACACTAGAACCGCCAGAGATTTTTTATACCTAAAACCGCCACCGGGGTCAAATTGACCCAGCATTAGAATGCATTGATTTTCAAGGTAAAAGTATTGCTTTAAAAACAAAAATGGTCCTGTGGTAAAGGTATTTTGACAAGCAATTTTGTTAAATTGTTTCGTTTATTAACGCTACAACATAGCGTTTCGTGAGGCGGTTGTCGTTGTTGGGTGAAAAGCAAACAGCTGTTTGCTGCGGACAATTTTTAACAACATAGGGTGCTACATAACACACTTTCAGGAAAAGTCACGGACTGGGAGACTTTAATATGTTATTGAAAAAAAGTTACATACAATATAAAACAGCTCTGGGTCAAATTGACCCCGTTGGCGGTTCTAGTGTTAAGAGCTGCCGACATAAATGGATGGGGTGCTTCCATGAGCGCCAAATACCGCCGCCGATGGGAATACATTGCAATCAGTTGAAAGCTCTTTGCGTCCGTTTATGAAGCTGAAGGAGACTCAGCGCATCCCAACTGCACGCCATAGAACCCTGACCAAGCGTCGCTACTGGACGATCAAGGAGTGAGACTGTGTTGGATGTCCACCCCCCAATTAATACATTTGAAGCCTTACTTATATATATAATGTCAATAAGTTTATCTTTTTGTAGTGTAGTGGTCTTTTGTAGAGATTTTTCATTTATATCAGGCTGGGGTGGGGGGCGCCAGCAAAAATCTTGCCAGGGCAGCAAATTGGTCAGAAACGGCCCTGGTGTCATCCCCACAGCACCCCCTATTTCAAACATGTTCCCACGGCTATGGGTCTGTGTTTACATTAGCATTGCTAACACTCAGAGCTAACCTGTACTGGAGATGTGTAAAAAAGCAGGAAATTAAAAGGAACTCACCTTGTGGTAAACCTGAGAGAGAAAACGCATTTGAGCTCCATACTGTTTCAGAAATAATCCTTGATGTGGTTTGGAACATAATATGGAGTTTAATCACGGCAATGTTTAGCGGAGTTTCTGCTGTGAGACAGCCTTCTCTTCACAGACCTCAGTGCTTGCATGCGGACCTCCAAAGGGGCGTGGCCTGAAGCAGCTCGGTTACATTTAAAGGGCCAGGCCAAGCCCCCAGGAAGTGCACCGGACTCTGAGGCAAAAATGTGTTGTGTCCAAACGGCGGAAATACAATTTCCGTATCAGTCCGTGACGTCACTGGGCCCAGAAATACTTTTTCCCATTGACTAACATGGGGAAAGAGACGTCTGTAAATCTAAATAAATAAATAACTAAATAAACTAGTATGAACACTTGTATAGCCCTTAATATAATCATTAGGTTCTATGAGTTGTAAAATGCACTAAAAGCCGAATCTAGATTTATTTTCTCTCTCCATTCATTCTAGTGATCCGAGAGAGGGATCTCGGGGGCGGGGCTTAATGGCAGGAGGCGGGGCTTACGGGGCAACTCAACTGCGCATGCTCTGTGAGCGCACATACCGGTTCTTCTGCTCTGACAGCCAGGCAGACGTTTCGCTCTCTCAAAAGTTGGGCCATTCTGCCTTCATGCGCCAATGAGCAGCTCTCATAGGAAATAATGAGACCCCGCCTCCAACGCTGTATCCAGTTCTTATTATACATCCATGGACCAGACCCAGAATCAGCAGTTTGGTAACAGGCTGAAATAGAGGGGTATGAGGCTAGAATGGGTGATCTGTTTAATATTTTAAGCAAAACACTTCAGAGACATGTTTTATATAGATATGACTCTAAAATATATTGTTCACATATATCAATCAATCAATCAATGTTTATTTATAGCCCAATATCACAAATGTTACATTTGTCTCAGTGGTCTTCACAGTGTGTACAGAATATCAGTATGACAATACGACACCCTCTGTCCTTAGACCCTCTGTCCTTAGATCCTCTGTCCTTAGACCCTCTGTCCTTAGACCCTCACATCGTACAAGGAGAAACTTCCAGAGAAAACCCACAGTTTAAAGGGAAAAATGGGAGAAACCTCAGGGAGAGCAACAGAGGAGGGATCCCTCTCCCAGGACGGACACACGTGCAATAGATGCCGCGTGTAAATTGAAAAGATAATACATTTGCAACATAGGTAGTCCAAATGTTTAGAAATGCATGTGTGTATAATAGGAAGATGAATCCACGAGGATATCCATCCAGGACCTATGATCCAGGACCACAGCCACGACTCAAGATCCAGGGCTCGCGATCCAGGACACAGGACCGCAGGATCATCCATGTCTCCGGATCCCAGCGTATATAGACACCAAAAAGAAAGACATTTGGGGAAGCTGGGTTAATCGGAACATGAGATTGTTGGGGCAAAGCGTGGTCTGAAACCCACCTTGGCTCCGCGTGTCCGTTGATGAGCTGGTCAGATATTAAAAGAAGGAATTCAAAGCACCAGGATAAGGGTTAAACAATAATCTGTTTTAATGGTAAACAACAATACAATACACTTTAAAGGGGGTACCCCCTGCTCTGGTCCCAGTGCCGGGAGATCCCACCATATTGACGGCAGGAGGAAAAGAGACCGGACACAACAGGAGATATTGTAAGAACAACGGGGAGGAGTTGTATGGATGCTCCTCCCATACAGCTCATCTATTGGGCAGTATACAAACGATGGGCGTTTGTAGCGAATCAGCGCGAGCCAGCCGAGATGATCCGGAAACAAGAGTCTCTTCCGGTTGTGGCAAAACAAGCACATCTTGTATTCGTTGTCACACATTCTTGCAGTTCTGGACACACACACACATTTCCTGCATAGACTTCCCTCTCTGTGGCCCCCTCCCCCATCAGTTCAATACACACACAGTTTCACATACTGTTGGTATCTTAGCTGTTTATACACATATTTTAGACATGTCATGTATCGTTCCAGATACTTGACATGCTGTGTTTAGATAAGAATGTCTCCTCTCCCCCCTCTCTAGTTCCCTGTCATGCAACACTGCTCCTCCTCTCGGTCAGCGTGATTAAGCACATTTAAGCCAACTACTTCACAATGTTGTGGCAATTTAGTACTCACAACATGAAAGAATAAAACAGAGAGAAATCAATAAAACACAAACACAGGTATAGTTCAGCAATGAATACACACATCTTATCCTGCAGCCCCTCACGAATGTCACTTGTCTTTCTTTATGAAAGCCATATTTGTAAACGTTTAAATGTCATCGTCCCATGACGGCCATAGGATTATTTAACTAACCAAAGTTAACTGTAGTCTAAAGCCATCTCTGAACTTCCTCTCACCTCGAAGTCAGCATACTTGTAATGAATCCATTTATTGATAATTCAGGCCGACTATTGTCTCCAGGCCTCTTTATGAGCCTTGCAGGAAATGAATCATTAACTAACAAGACTTTAACTGCATGATATCTTAGTAAGATCTCTCTTGGAGTTCCCCTGTTAATTGCAAAGACCATTGATGATTAACAAAGAGACTCATGTGCCCCTCCTGATATCTGGAAACTGCAACAAGACTTTCTGAAAAATACTTAATGGGTAATCTTTTCACTCAAGGCAGAAATCACAGGTTATACCGCACCTTACCTACTCACAAATAGCCAAAAATTATTATATTGATTATATATAAAAGTGGAAGAAAAGACTATTGTGCTAATCTACTTTTACTAAAAAGGGAACATTGTTTCAGGAATATATAAAAAACCTCTCTATAATTAAGAGGAAAAAATTTACTTTGTCCCTTAAAATGTAACACACATGAATATAGAAAACCACACATATATTAGTGATAACATAATTCAACACACTTCTTATATATCAGGTGACATTAAAATGAATATACCAAAAATACGCTGTATTAAACTTTTTGCTGTATCACGTTACTTCAGAGTACACAGGTATAGACAGAGAAGGAAGAAGTAAGATGTCCCCCGACAAACTAAGCCTATATCAGCAAAACTAGGGGCTGGATCTAATCAGCCCTAACTATAAGCTTTATCAAAAAGGAAGGTCTTAAGCGCACTCTTAAAAACGGATAGGGTGTCTGCCGCCCGAACACAAACTGGAAGCTGATTCCACAAATGTGGAGCTTGATAAGAAAAGGCTCTGGCTCCCATATAGCATAATAGTTGACCTTTAAGGAAGTATCTGATTTGAGAGACCATCTCCATGCTGCCGTCTGCACATATGATCTGTGTCTCCCTCCAGTTAGAGACGTTCTTGAGTAAAGAACTGTTTAATCCACACCACAACAACCCGTGAGAGCTGGGGTTAGAAGGATTACAAATAACAATAAACAATAAATGAAATGCATGTTTTTCAATTACCTATTCATGCTCTAAAAGCTGTTCAATAGAGAGAGCTGACACATGTATACCATTAGCACGCTAACACACGAACACACACACCCTTCACAGCTTAACCATATAAACCATATAAATTAAGAGAAATTATATAAATATACCGCGTACACCTACAGAGACGCGCTAAATCCTGTCTTGAGAGCTTTTACTTTACACATTTCTCCGGCATCTCAAATATCTATGTCACGTGAAACGCTCACTGCAGATTAGTTACACCTCTATTGTTAAATTGAATACAGTAGTGCCACGTTGATAACAGTTCATTCAACAATCATTAAAGATCACGTCTTTATTATGATGTATGTAAGCCACACACATCAGCATGTGAGCATGTGTGTGTTCATGCTGGATTATATTATTACATTACCAGGCATTGTATTTTTAGTCCCTGTGAAGACAATGCAAACATTAAATTGCTGAACACTCGAGAGAAGATATTTTCTACGGGTAGGAACAAACGTCAGCGTAGCTGTGAGACATAAACTGCAAGTGTAAGGCAGGTTCACGATCTGATGTTGACTTCCAGTTCAAGTTTACATTTGATTCTGTTCCAGCTGCTGGAGGACCACATCGTCACTTTTGTGAAGAGCGAGCTGAAGAAGATCCAGATAGTCCTGACTTCAGATTACCCAGAATGCTTAGAGAGTCAGAGTGAGGACGAGGAGGTGTTGGACGGTGAGGATGAAGAGCAGAGGAGGAGCAGCAGAGAGGCCTTTCTGAACATCTCACTGCACTTCCTGAGGAGCATGAAGCAGGAGGAGCTGGCTGACCGTCTGCAGAGCAGTAAGAGGGTTTAACACATTGAACACGATGGAGAGGAGGTGGAGGGAAGATGGGAGGAGTTTCACTTTATAAAACTTTGTCTTTAATCAGTGCATACGCTTATTGGTTAGTACTGGCACTAAAACATTAGTGAAGGAAGTAACAAAACATTGCACTGTTAATATTTTTGTTCTGGGTACATTATTAATAAATGGAGCTGAACAGTTAACTATGATGATATGAAACTAGTGAACGTTAATGTTCACCATTAATCGGGGAAACTTATTATATTTTGTTGACGCTGACTGACATCTTACTTACTTTTTAATCACATTTCTTGTTTGTCCACTCAGGAACTGCTGCTGCTGTCTGTGGACGTAAACTCAAATCCACCCTGAAGGAGAGGTTCCAGTGTGTGTTTGAGGGCATTGCTAAAGCAGGAAACCAAACCCTTCTGAACCAGATCTACACAGAGCTCTACATCACAGAGGGGGGGTCTGCAGAGGTCAATGAGGAACATGAGGTCAGACAGATTGAGACAGCATCCAGGAAACCACACAGACCAGAAACAACCATCAGACAAGAAGACCTCTTTAAAGCCTCACCTGGAAGAGATGCACCAATCAGAGCAGTGCTGACAAAGGGCGTGGCTGGCATTGGGAAAACAATCTTAACACAGAAGTTCACTCTGGACTGGGCTGAAGGCAAAGCCAACCAGGACATCCAGTTCATATTTCCATTCACCTTCAGAGAGCTGAACGTGGTGAGAGAGAACAAGTACAGCTTGGTGGAACTTGTTCATCACTTCTTCCCTGAAACCAGAGACGCAGGAATCTGCAGGTTTGAAAAGTTCCCGGTCGTGTTCATCTTTGACGGTCTGGATGAGTGTCGACTTCCTCTGGACTTCCTCAACACTGAGATCCTGACTGATGTCACAGAGACCACCTCAGTGGATGTGCTGCTGACAAACCTCATCAGGGGGAAGCTGCTTCCCTCTGCTCGCCTCTGGATAACCACACGACCTGCAGCAGCCAATCAGATCCCTCCTGAGTGTGTGGACATGGTGACAGAGGTCCGAGGGTTCACTGACCCACAGAAGGAGGAGTACTTCAGGAAGAGATTCAGAGATCAGGAGCAGGCCGGCACCATCATCTCCCACATCAAGACCTCACGAAGCCTCCACATCATGTGCCACATCCCAGTCTTCTGCTGGATCTCTGCTTCAGTTCTGGAGGAGGTGTTGAAAACCAGAGAGGGAGGAGAGCTGCCCAAGACCCTGACTGAGATGTACATCCACTTCCTGGTGGTTCAGTCCAAAGTGAAGATCATCAAGTATGATGGAGGAGCTGAGACGGATCCACACTGGAGTCCAGAGAGCAGGAAGATGATGGAGTCTCTGGGGAAACTGGCTTTTGAGCAGCTGCTGAAAGGCAACCTGATCTTCTATGAGTCCGACCTGACAGAGTGTGGCATCGATATCAGAGCAGCCTCAGTGTACTCAGGAGTGTTCACACAGGTCTTTAGAGAGGAGAGAGGAATGTACCAGAACAAGGTGTTCTGCTTCGTCCATCTGAGCGTTCAGGAGTTTCTGGCTGCTCTTCATGTCCATCTGACCTTCATCGACTCTGGAGTCAACCTGCTGTCAGAGAAACAACCCACCTACCGATGGACTAAAGTCAAACCTAAACTAAGACATCTCTACCAGAGTGCTGTGGACAAGGCCTTAAAGAGTCCAAACGGACACCTGGACTTGTTCCTCCGCTTCCTCCTGGGTCTTTCACTGCAGACCAATCAGACTCTCCTACGAGGCCTGCTGTCTAAGACAGGAAGTGACTCAGATATCAATCAGGAAACAGTCCAGTACATCAAGAAGAAGATGGATGAGGATCTGTCTCCAGAGAGAAGCATCAACCTGTTCCACTGTCTGAATGAACTGAATGATCGTTCTCTAGTGGAGCAGATCCAACAGTCCCTGAGTTCAGGAAGTCTCTCCACAGATAAACTCTCTCCTGCTCAGTGGTCAGCTCTGGTCTTCATCTTACTGTCATCAGGAGAAGATCTGGACGTGTTTGACCTGAAGAAATACTCTGCTTCAGAGGAGGCTCTTCTGTGGCTGCTGCCAGTGGTCAAAGCCTCCAGGAAAGCTCTGTGAGTGGATGGATAAAAGGAATACAAACATTATCAAATGCGTTTATGTGTCATAGATGAGAAATAATACTTTATTTATTTTATTTATTTAAAATCCTTCAGGCTGAGCGGCTGTAAGCTGTCAGAGAGAAGCTGTGAAGCTCTGTCCTCAGTCCTCAGCTCCCAGTCCTCTAGTCTGAGAGATCTGGACCTGAGTAACAACGACCTGCAGGATTCAGGAGTGAAGAACCTGTGTGCTGGACTGCAGAGTCCACTCTGTTCTCTGGAAACTATTAGGTAGGTGTAACATAGTTTAAAGTCAGGGTCCTCTGAGCTCTCTTTTTCATGTATTACTTGTTTTTTGGTCTGATGAAAATCCTCCTTCAGGCTGAGCGGCTGTAAGCTGTCAGAGAGAAGCTGTGAAGCTCTGTCCTCAGTCCTCAGCTCCCAGTCCTCTAGACTGAGAGAGCTGGACCTGAGTCACAACGACCTGCAGGATTCAGGAGTGAAGAACCTGTGTGCTGGACTGGAGAGTCTACACTGTGAACTGGAAACTCTCAGGTCAGGATTTAAGATTATTTTAAGTTTACCCCTTACGATTTAATTGGCTTAATATATTTAATTATTCAAATGACTTATTAAAGAGCGTCTTTGGACTAAGGGGACCAATATTCAAGGGTTTTTGTGTTTTCACTAATCGAGACTTCCAGGTTAGATGAGAAGATTATTCATTTTTTAAACAGTAATTATTAATGCTGTTCTTATTTGTTTAAATGATGACGCCCCAATGGGACTATATATCTTGTTTTTTATTTCACACGATTTATTCCATATCACTCTGAAAAGCTTATTGAATTAGTGTGTGTTGGACTGGATTGGTAACACTTTACGCCATCAGTAAAAGGTGACCGTGAGTAGAGTCAACATTGTGTGTGTGTGTGTGTGTGTGTGTGTGTGTGTGTGTGTGTGTGTGTGTGTGTGTGTGTGTGTTCAGGCTCTCAGGTTGTCTGGTCACAAAGGAAGGCTTTGCTTCTCTGACTTCGACTTTGAGCTCCAACCCCTCCCATCTGAGAGAGCTGGACTTGAGCTACAATCATCCAGGAGTCTTTGGAGTGAAGATGCTGTCTGTTCTACAGAAGGATCCAGACTGGACACTGGAGACTCTCAGGTATGGACAGACCGTCAGCATGAATAACTTTTACTTCTTGTTTCTCTTAATTCTGTTCAGAGAAGTTTTAAAGCCTGATAAAGGAAACACACGGATCCCTTAAAATCTTATTGAATGGAAACATTTATAAGTAACATTAACATTGAGGAAGTAAAATCATTCTCATTATTTATCAGGGATGTGTTGGTTCTCTACTTCGGTCCTGACTATTAAATCTTAACAACTTCTAAATATATTGAAATGAAAATTCTGCTTTCGGATATTAATAGTGATCATTTGATTTTCATTGTAGAACCACCAGTAGGATCAAACGGTTTATTCCCATGCAGCCCCAACAACAGCCTCTGATTCGTCAACAGACTTCATGCAATGCTTCATGGGATGCATCATTAGATCTATAAACTCTAACCCTAAGACACACGACCAAGCAAAACAAGTATCATGTCTTATGTAGCCTAAAGTAAAAAAGGGGCGAAATGGGAAGACACCGGATCAAACCTCTGTTGTTTGGGGAAATATCTGAACGTTTGTTCAACACACGAGAACACCTGTTATTACACCTATAATATTTTATAATGCATTAGAAAATCTTCCTGACTGTGTTTCTTTCTCCAGAGTGGACCATGGTGGAGAGAAGTGGTTAAAACCAGGTCTGAGGAAGTGTAAGTGTGGATTCATGTTGACTTGTGATGAGAAGAAATAAACAACATCAGTACACAGAATACATAAAGCCTTCGTATGAATCTGATGATAAACCAATGCTGGTTCTTTTACTCTCCATCAGATGCCTGTGAACTCACACTGGACACAAACATAGCACACAGACACCTCAAACTCTCTGACAACAACAGGGAGGTGATACGTGTGAGAGAGAAGCAGCGATATCCTGATCATCCAGAGAGGTTTGACTACTGGGAACAGCTGATGTGTAAAGAAGCTCTGACTGGTCGCTGTTACTGGGAGGTCGAGTGGAGAGGAGAGGTTTCTATATCAGTGACTTCCAGAGGAGGCAGAGAGGAGTGTTGGTTTGGAGGGAATGATCAGTCCTGGAGTCTGAGCTGCTCTGATGGTGATTACTCTGTCTGGCACAAACAGACAGTAACACACATCTCCTCCCCCTCCTCCTCCTCCTCCTCCTCCTCCTCCTCCTCCTCCTCCTCCTCCTCCTCCTCCTCCTCCTCCGCCTCCTCCTCCTCTGGTAGAGTAGCAGTGTATCTGGATCATCCTGCTGGCTATCTCTCCTTCTACAGAGTCTCCTCTGACACACTGACCCACCTCCACACCTTCAGAACCACATTCACTGAACCTCTCTATGCTGGGTTTGGGCTCTGGTCATATGACTCCTCAGTGTCTCTGTGTCCTCTGTAGGAGGAGACCACTTCCTGTCCTGTAGTCTGAATGTTGAAGATACAGAAGGCTTCACTTTGGTTAACATTTGGCTCAATGATTGTGCGTAATTGAAGAGGCATTTAGTTATTCTGCTCCATACGTCTCAGTAACGGAGAGGATCTCGGGGGACAGAGATCTCAGACTCCGTTTCGCTTCATATGGCTTCCTCATTGGTGAAGCACATTATTTGCACCACATATGAACATTGGATATGCATTCCTGGGTCTCAGGAAAATATAGCCAGTTATACAATAAGTTTAAAAACATATGTTTCTTGTAACAAATGCAGTTTGTTAACGTTATAATTGAATTACACATATAAAGCAACACTTACACTTAGCAAAACACACCGAACTAAGCCGTGAACTAAGATGGGTTTGGCGACACAAGCGAATGCTGCGAACGCAGCGAACGCTGATCTCCTAGAAATTAAGGACGCTTTATCCAGCATTATCAAGGATATAAGTAACTTAAATAAAACCCGAAAGGATGACAGCATAACAATTAAAAAACTGCTGGAAACGATCGGAAGCATGGAGAGGATAATGAAGGAAAAAGACGAGAAGATTGTCACGCTGGAGAGAAGGATCGAGGAGCTTGAACAACACACCCGAAAAGAGGATGTTATCGTGACCGGATTAAAAATCATAAAACCATATTCCCAGGTAGTGAAAGGAGATTCTGCGCCTTCTACAGACAGAGACGGACATGATTCGGTCGAAACACAGGTGCTCGAGGCACTTCACGATCGTGGCGTGTACCTGAAGTCTGAGGAGATTGAGATCTGCCACACACTTGGGAAGCCGTCGGAAAGTGGATTCCAAAGGGTGATCATAACACTTGTGAGCAGAAAGACAAAAGTTCTTATGACGATAAACGCCAAGAAACTGAAAGGGACCGGAATCTACATTAACGAGCACCTCACGAAAAGGAACGCGGATATCGCAAGAACTGCGAGAGACCTGATGAAGAGGAACAAAATGGAAGCTACCTGGACCAGGGACTGTAAAAATATTCATCAAAACAAACGAAGGAAAAGTATCGATTGTGAAGGACAGTGAGGACTTGTCTATATTTTAATGAACTCTGAGGATAAGAATATTACTCCCGCTAAAGTATTGACAAATAATGCAATTACATCTATGCGCTATTTTCCCTCACTTCATTCATTAAGCGTGAGTCAAAAGTTACATCGACCACTCGATAATAATCCGTTATATTCAGTTTTGTATTTTGTCCTGTAGGTTAAAATAAATCCTCTGTATTGTATGATCAGTCATGAACTTACCTCTGTGTATGCACCATGGACTCAAATCACCCAGCCAGTGACCGGAGTGACCGGAGTGACCTCTAAGGATCTAAATCTCTTTGATGTAAATCTAATAAGACATAACTGCTTCGACTCCCACATTGACCCAGACTCTAATTTCTTCAGGAATCTTACCAACAACTGCTGCTACTACAGTGAAACACTTTTTAACTTAGAACTTAAAGCTATTAATGGCTTTTCATTAATATACTTTAATGCCCGTAGCCTTAATGGAAATAGTGACAAAATCAAACTATATCTTCAACTCATAAATAGATCTTTTGACATCATTGCAATCTCAGAGACCTGCAAACTGACTCAAACACTGTTGACCATTCTTTACCCGATTATGTGGCTTTTCATATGAATGGCAAACTCCAAAGAGGTGGAGGGGTTACACTGTTTGTTAAAAACACACTTTCTGCGAGATTGGTAGAAAGTCTTTCCCTCTGCTGCAACACCCTCCTTGAATCTGTCACCGCAGACATTGAGCTAAAACAGAACAACCATATACTCGTCTCATGCATGTACAGAAAGCCTGGAAGTAATCTTGAGGAATTTAATGAATAAGTAGAAAACATGCTCAGACCTCATAGAATTAAAAACCTTTATGTGTGTGGAGATTTCAACGTTCATTTATTCAAATACAACTCGCTCCAACAGGCGAGACACTTCATGGATATGTTTTCTTCTCTCGGGCTTCTCCCTCTAATAACCAAACCAACCAGGTTAACTAGCACTACTGAAACCTCATTGATAACATGTTCACTAACGTCATAGTGGGGCCCTCATCACTGATGCCAGGTTAACTAGCACTACTGAAACCTCATTGATAACATGTTCACTAACGTCATAGTGGGGCCCTCATCACTGATGCCAGGTTAACTAGCACTACTGAAACCTTATTGATAACATGTTCACTAACGTCATAGTGGGGCCCTCATCACTGATGCCAGGTTAACTAGCACTACTGAAACCTCATTGATAATATGTTCACTAACGTCATAGTGGGGCCCTCATCACTGATGCCAGGTTAACTAGCTCTACTGAAACCTCATTGATAACATGTTCACTAACGTCATAGTGGGGCCCTCATCACTGATGCCAGGTTAACTAGCTCTACTGAAACCTTATTGATAACATGTTCACTAACGTCATAGTGGGGCCCTCATCACTGATGCCAGGTTAACTAGCACTACTGAAACCTTATTGATAACATGTTCACTAACGTCATAGTGGGGGCCCTCATCACTGATGCCAGGTTAACTAGCTCTACTGAAACCTCATTGATAACATGTTCACTAACGTCATAGTGGGGCCCTCATCACTGATGCCAGGTTAACTAGCTCTACTGAAACCTCATTGATAACATGTTCACTAACGTCATAGTGGGGCCCTCATCACTAATGCCAGGTTAACTAGCACTACTGAAACCTCATTGATAACATGATCACTAACATCATAGTGGGGCCCTCATCACTGATGCCAGGTTAACTAGCTCTACTGAAACCTCATTGATAACATGTTCACTAACGTCATAGTGGGGCCCTCATCACTGATGCCAGGTTAACTAGCTCTACTGAAACCTCATTGATAACATGTTCACTAACGTCATAGTGGGGCCCTCATCACTGATGCCAGGTTAACTAGCTCTACTGAAACCTCATTGATAACATGTTCACTAACGTCATAGTGGGGCCCTCATCACTAATGCCAGGTTAACTAGCTCTACTGAAACCTCATTGATAACATGATCACTAACATCATAGTGGGGCCCTCATCACTGATGCCAGGTTAACTAGCTCTACTGAAACCTCATTGATAACATGTTCACTAACGTCATAGTGGGGCCCTCATCACTGATGCCAGGTTAACTAGCACTACTGAAACCTTATTGATAACATGTTCACTAACGTCATAGTGGGGCCCTCATCACTGATGCCAGGTTAACTAGCTCTACTGAAACCTCATTGATAACATGTTCACTAACGTCATAGTGGGGCCCTCATCACTGATGCCAGGTTAACTAGCTCTACTGAAACCTCATTGATAACATGTTCACTAACGTCATAGTGGGGCCCTCATCACTAATGCCAGGTTAACTAGCACTACTGAAACCTCATTGATAACATGATCACTAACATCATAGTGGGGCCCTCATCACTGATGTCAGGTTAACTAGCTCTACTGAAACCTCATTGATAACATGTTCACTAACGTCATAGTGGGGCCCTCATCACTGATGCCAGGTTAACTAGCACTACTGAAACCTCATTGATAACATGATCACTAACGTCATAGTGGGGCCCTCATCACTGATGCCAGGTTAACTAGCTCTACTGAAACCTCATTGATAACATGTTCACTAACGTCATAGTGGGGCCCTCATCACTGATGCCAGGTTAACCAGCTCTACTGAAACCTCATTGATAACATGTTCACTAACGTCATAGTGGGGCCCTCAACACTGATGCCAGGTTAACTAGCACTACTGAAACCTCATTGATAACATGATCACTAACATCATAGTGGGGCCCTCATCACTGATGCCAGGTTAACTAGCTCTACTGAAACCTCATTGATAACATGTTCACTAACGTCATAGTGGGGCCCTCATCACTGATGCCAGGTTAACCAGCTCTACTGAAACCTCATTGATAACATGTTCACTAACGTCATAGTGGGGCCCTCATCACTAATGCCAGGTTAACCAGCTCTACTGAAACCTCATTGATAACATGTTCACTAACGTCATAGTGGGAACCTCATCACTGATGCCAGGTTAACTAGCACTACTGAAACCTCATTGATAACATGATCACTAACATCATAGTGGGGCCCTCATCACTGATGCCAGGTTAACTAGCTCTACTGAAACCTCATTGATAACATGTTCACTAACGTCATAGTGGGGCCCTCATCACTGATGCCAGGTTAACTAGCACTACTGAAACCTCATTGATAACATGTTCACTAACGTCATAGTGGGGCCCTCATCACTAATGCCAGGTTAACCAGCTCTACTGAAACCTCATTGATAACATGTTCACTAACGTCATAGTGGGGCCCTCATCACTGATGCCAGGTTAACTAGCTCTACTGAAACCTCATTGATAACATGTTCACTAACGTCATAGTGGGGCCCCTCATCACTGATGCCAGGTTAACCAGCTCTACTGAAACCTCATTGATAACATGTTCACTAACGTCATAGTGGGGCCCTCATCACTAATGCCAGGTTAACCAGCTCTACTGAAACCTCATTGATAACATGATCACTAACGTCATAGTGGGGCCCTCATCACTGATGCCAGGTTAACTAGCTCTACTGAAACCTCATTGATAACATGTTCACTAACGTCATAGTGGGGCCCTCATCACTGATGCCAGGTTAACTAGCTCTACTGAAACCTCATTGATAACATGATCACTAACGTCATAGTGGGGCCCTCATCACTAATGCCAGGTTAACTAGCTCTACTGAAACCTCATTGATAACATGTTCACTAACGTCATAGTGGGGCCCTCATCACTGATGCCAGGTTAACTAGCTCTACTGAAACCTCATTGATACCATGTTCACTAACGTCATAGTGGGGCCCTCATCACTGATGCCAGGTTAACTAGCTCTACTGAAACCTCATTGATACCATGTTCACTAACGTCATAGTGGGGCCCTCATCACTAATGCCAGGTTAACCAGCTCTACTGAAACCTCATTGATAACATGTTCACTAACGTCATAGTGGGGCCCTCATCACTGATGCCAGGTTAACTAGCTCTACTGAAACCTCATTGATCACATGATCACTAACATCATAGTGGGGCCCTCATCACTGATGCCAGGTTAACTAGCACTACTGAAACCTTATTGATAACATGTTCACTAACGTCATAGTGGGGCCCTCATCACTGATGCCAGGTTAACTAGCTCTACTGAAACCTCATTGATCACATGATCACTAACATCATAGTGGGGCCCTCATCACTGATGCCAGGTTAACTAGCACTACTGAAACCTCATTGATAACATGTTCACTAACGTCATAGTGGGGCCCTCATCACTAATGCCAGGTTAACTAGCTCTACTGAAACCTCATTGATCACATGTTCACTAACGTCATAGTGGGGCCCTCATCACTGATGCCAGGTTAACTAGCTCTACTGAAACCTCATTGATTACATGTTCACTAACGTCATAGTGGGGCCCTCATCACTAATGCCAGGTTAACTAGCTCTACTGAAACCTCATTGATCACATGATCACTAACATCATAGTGGGGCCCTCATCACTGATGCCAGGTTAACTAGCACTACTGAAACCTTATTGATAACATGTTCACTAACGTCATAGTGGGGCCCTCATCACTGATGCCAGGTTAACTAGCTCTACTGAAACCTCATTGATAACATGTTCACTAACGTCATAGTGGGGCCCTCATCACTAATGCCAGGTTAACTAGCTCTACTGAAACCTCATTGATAACATGTTCACTAACGTCATAGTGGGGCCCTCATCACTGATGCCAGGTTAACTAGCTCTACTGAAACCTCATTGATTACATGTTCACTAACGTCATAGTGGGGCCCTCATCACTAATGCCAGGTTAACTAGCTCTACTGAAACCTCATTGATCACATGATCACTAACATCATAGTGGGGCCCTCATCACTGATGCCAGGTTAACTAGCACTACTGAAACCTTATTGATAACATGTTCACTAACGTCATAGTGGGGCCCTCATCACTGATGCCAGGTTAACTAGCACTACTGAAACCTCATTGATAACATGTTCACTAACGTCATAGTGGGGGCCCTCATCACTGATGCCAGGTTAACTAGCTCTACTGAAACCTCATTGATAACATGTTCACTAACGTCATAGTGGGGCCCTCATCACTGATGCCAGGTTAACTAGCTCTACTGAAACCTCATTGATAATATGTTCACTAACGTCATAGTGGGGCCCTCATCACTAATGCCAGGTTAACCAGCTCTACTGAAACCTCATTGATAACATGTTCACTAACGTCATAGTGGGGCCCTCATCACTGATGCCAGGTTAACTAGCTCTACTGAAACCTCATTGATAACATGTTCACTAACGTCATAGTGGGGCCCTCATCACTGATGCCAGGTTAACCAGCTCTACTGAAACCTCATTGATAACATGTTCACTAACGTCATAGTGGGGCCCTCATCACTGATGCCAGGTTAACCAGCTCTACTGAAACCTCATTGATAACATGTTCACTAACGTCATAGTGGGGCCCTCATCACTGATGCCAGGTTAACTAGCTCTACTGAAACCTCATTGATACCATGTTCACTAACGTCATAGTGGGGCCCTCATCACTGATGCCAGGTTAACTAGCTCTACTGAAACCTCATTGATAACATGTTCACTAACGTCATAGTGGGGCCCTCATCACTAATGCCAGGTTAACCAGCTCTACTGAAACCTCATTGATAACATGTTCACTAACGTCATAGTGGGGCCCTCATCACTGATGCCAGGTTAACTAGCACTACTGAAACCTTATTGATAACATGTTCACTAACGTCATAGTGGGGCCCTCATCACTGATGCCAGGTTAACTAGCACTACTGAAACCTCATTGATAACATGTTCACTAACGTCATAGTGGGGCCCTCATCACTGATGCCAGGTTAACTAGCACTACTGAAACCTCATTGATAACATGATCACTAACATCATAGTGGGGCCCTCATCACTGATGCCAGGTTAACCAGCTCTACTGAAACCTCATTAATAACATGTTCACTAACGTCATAGTGGGGCCCTCATCACTGATGCCAGGTTAACTAGCTCTACTGAAACCTCATTGATTACATGTTCACTAACGTCATAGTGGGGCCCTCATCACTGATGCCAGGTTAACCAGCTCTACTGAAACCTCATTGATAACATGTTCACTAACGTCATAGTGGGGCCCTCATCACTAATGCCAGGTTAACCAGCTCTACTGAAACCTCATTGATAACATGTTCACTAACGTCATAGTGGGGCCCTCATCACTGATGCCAGGTTAACTAGCACTACTGAAACCTTATTGATAACATGTTCACTAACGTCATAGTGGGGCCCTTATCACTGATGCCAGGTTAACTAGCACTACTGAAACCTCATTGATAACATGTTCACTAACGTCATAGTGGGGCCCTCATCACTGATGCCAGGTTAACCAGCTCTACTGAAACCTCATTAATAACATGTTCACTAACGTCATAGTGGGGCCCTCATCACTGATGCCAGGTTAACTAGCTCTACTGAAACCTCATTGATAACATGTTCACTAACGTCATAGTGGGGCCCTCATCACTGATGCCAGGTTAACTAGCTCTACTGAAACCTCATTGATAACATGTTCACTAACGTCATAGAGGGGGGCCCTCATCACTGATGCCAGGTTAACTAGCACTACTGAAACCTCATTGATAACACGTTCACTAACGTCATAGTGGGGCCCTCATCACTGATGCCAGGTTAACTAGCTCTACTGAAACCTCATTGATAACATGTTCACTAACGTCATAGTGGGGCCCTCATCACTGATGCCAGGTTAACTAGCACTACTGAAACCTTATTGATAACATGTTCACTAACGTCATAGTGGGGCCCTTATCACTGATGCCAGGTTAACTAGCACTACTGAAACCTCATTGATAACATGTTCACTAACGTCATAGTGGGGCCCTCATCACTGATGCCAGGTTAACCAGCTCTACTGAAACCTCATTAATAACATGTTCACTAACGTCATAGTGGGGCCCTCATCACTGATGCCAGATTAACTAGCTCTACTGAAACCTCATTGATAACATGTTCACTAACGTCATAGTGGGGCCCTCATCACTGATGCCAGGTTAACTAGCTCTACTGAAACCTCATTGATAACATGTTCACTAACGTCATAGTGGGGCCCTCATCACTGATGCCAGGTTAACCAGCTCTACTGAAACCTCATTGATAACATGTTCACTAACGTCATAGTGGGGCCCTCATCACTGATGCCAGGTTAACAAGCTCTACTGAAACCTCATTGATAACATGTTCACTAACGTCATAGTTGGGCCCTCATCACTGATGCCAGGTTAACTAGCATTACTGAAACCTCATTAATAACATGTTCACTAACGTCATAGTGGGGCCCTCATCACTGATGCCAGGTTAACTAGCTCTACTGAAACCTCATTGATAACATGTTCACTAACGTCATAGTGGGGCCCTCATCACTGATGCCAGGTTAACCAGCTCTACTGAAACCGCATTGATAACATGATCACTAACGTCATAGTGGGGCCCTCATCACTGATGCCAGGTTAACTAGCTCTACTGAAACCTCATTGATAACATGTTCACTAACGTCATAGTGGGGCCCTCATCACTGATGCCAAGTTAACTAGCTCTACTGAAACCTCATTGATAACATGTTCACTAACGTCATAGTGGGGCCCTCATCACTGATGCCAGGTTAACCAGCTCTACTGAAACCTCATTGATAACATGTTCACTAACGTCATAGTGGGGCCCTCATCCCTGATGCCAGGTTAACCAGCTCTACTGAAACCTCATTGATAACATGTTCACTAACGTCATAGTGGGGCCCTCATCACTAATGCCAGGTTAACCAGCTCTACTGAAACCTCATTGATTACATGATCACTAACGTCATAGTGGGGCCCTCATCACTGATGCCAGGTTAACTAGCTCTACTGAAACCTCATTGATAACATGTTCACTAACGTCATAGTGGGGCCCTCATCACTGATGCCAGGTTAACCAGCTCTACTGAAACCTCATTGATAACATGTTCACTAACGTCATAGTGGGGGCCCTCATCACTAATGCCAGGTTAACCAGCTCTACTGAAACCTCATTGATTACATGTTCACTAACGTCATAGTGGGGCCCTCATCACTGATGCCAGGTTAACCAGCTCTACTGAAACCTCATTGATAACATGTTCACTAACGTCATAGTGGGGCCCTCATCACTGATGCCAGGTTAACTAGCTCTACTGAAACCTCATTGATAACATGTTCACTAACGTCATAGTGGGGGCCCTCATCACTGATGCCAGGTTAACTAGCACTACTGAAACCTCATTGATAACATGTTCACTAACGTCATAGTGGGGCCCTCATCACTGATGCCAGGTTAACTAGCTCTACTGAAACCTCATTGATAACATGATCACTAACGTCATAGTGGGGCCCTCATCACTGATGCCAGGTTAACTAGCTCTACTGAAACCTCATTGATCACATGATCACTAACGTCATAGTGGGGGCCCTCATCACTGATGCCAGGTTAACTAGCTCTACTGAAACCTCATTGATAACATGATCACTAACGTCATAGTGGGGCCCTCATCACTGATGCCAGGTTAACTAGCTCTACTGAAACCTCATTGATAACATGATCACTAACGTCATAGTTGGGCCCTCATCACTGATGCCAGGTTAACTAGCTCTACTGAAACCTCATTGATAACATGATCACTAACGTCATAGTGGGGGCCCTCATCACTGATGCCAGGTTAACTAGCTCTACTGAAACCTCATTGACTACATGATCACTAACGTCATAGTGGGGCCCTCATCACTGATGCCAGGTTAACTAGCACTACTGAAACCTCATTGATAACATGTTCACTAACGTCATAGTGGGGCCCTCATCACTGATGCCAGGTTAACTAGCACTACTGAAACCTCATTGATAACATGATCACTAACGTCATAGTGGGGCCCTCATCACTGATGCCAGGTTAACTAGCACTACTGAAACCTCATTGATAACATGTTCACTAACGTCATAGTGGGGCCCTCATCACTGATGCCAGGTTAACTAGCACTACTGAAACCTCATTGATAACATGATCACTAACGTCATAGTGGGGCCCTCATCACTGATGCCAGGTTAACTAGCTCTACTGAAACCTCATTGATAACATGTTCACTAACGTCATAGTGGGGCCCTCATCACTGATGCCAGGTTAACTAGCACTACTGAAACCTCATTGATAACATGTTCACTAACGTCATAGTGGGGCCCTCATCACTGATGCCAGGTTAACTAGCTCTACTGAAACCTCATTGATAACATGATCACTAACGTCATAGTGGGGCCCTCATCACTGATGCCAGGTTAACTAGCACTACTGAAACCTCATTGATAACACGTTCACTAACGTCATAGTGGGGCCCTCATCACTGATGCCAGGTTAACTAGCTCTACTGAAACCTCATTGATAACATGATCACTAACGTCATAGTGGGGCCCTCATCACTGATGCCAGGTTAACTAGCTCTACTGAAACCTCATTTATAACATGATCACTAACATCATAGTGGGGCCCTCATCACTGAGGCCAGGTTAACTAGCACTACTGAAACCTCATTGATAACATGTTCACTAACGTCATAGTGGGGCCCTCATCACTGATGCCAGGTTAACTAGCTCTACTGAAACCTCATTGATAACATGATCACTAACGTCATAGTGGGGCCCTCATCACTGATGCCAGGTTAACTAGCTCTACTGAAACCTCATTGATCACATGATCACTAACGTCATAGTGGGGCCCTCATCACTGATGCCAGGTTAACTAGCTCTACTGAAACCTCATTGATAACATGATCACTAACGTCATAGTGGGGCCCTCATCACTGATGCCAGGTTAACTAGCACTACTGAAACCTCATTGATAACATGATCACTAACGTCATAGTGGGGCCCTTATCACTGATGTCAGGTTAACTAGCTCTACTGAAACCTCATTGATCACATGATCACTAACGTCATAGTGGGGCCCTCATCACTGATGCCAGGTTAACTAGCTCTACTGAAACCTCATTGATAACATGTTCACTAACGTCATAGTGGGGCCCTCATCACTGATGCCAGGTTAACTAGCACTACTGAAACCTCATTGATAACATGTTCACTAACGTCATAGTGGGGCCCTCATCACTGATGCCAGGTTAACTAGCTCTACTGAAACCTCATTGATAACATGATCACTAACGTCATAGTGGGGGCCCTCATCACTGATGCCAGGTTAACTAGCTCTACTGAAACCTCATTGATCACATGATCACTAACGTCATAGTTGGGCCCTCATCACTGATGCCAGGTTAACTAGCTCTACTGAAACCTCATTGATAACATGATCACTAACGTCATAGTGGGGCCCTCATCACTGATGCCAGGTTAACTAGCAGTACTGAAACCTCATTGATAACATGTTCACTAACGTCATAGTGGGGCCCTCATCACTGATGCCAGGTTAACTAGCACTACTGAAACCTCATTGATAACATGTTCACTAACGTCATAGTGGGGCCCTCATCACTGATGCCAGGTTAACTAGCTCTACTGAAACCTCATTGATAACATGATCACTAACGTCATAGTGGGGCCCTCATCACTGATGCCAGGTTAACTAGCACTACTGAAACCTCATTGATAACATGATCACTAACGTCATAAAGGGGCCCTCATCACTGATGCCAGGTTAACCAGCTCTACTGAAACCTCATTGATAACATGTTCACTAACGTCATAGTGGGGCCCTCATCACTGATGCCAGGTTAA